>NC_139654.1:50412659-50415159 GCF_951799395.1 Argentina silus
CAGTGCGGACACTTCCCACAACCTGAGGCTCCGTTGCGGTGGACGGGCAAGGTGTTGTCAGACGGTTCGTTGGTCTAGTGGTATGATTCTCGTTTTGGGTGTGAGAGGTCCAGGGTTCAAATCCCGGAAGAGCCCTTTGACGAAACCTTTCACAAGCTGGGTCCACCAAGTGAAAGTCCAATGGCTCAATGGTTCAACAGATGTTTCCCCAGGTAGCAGCAAAATTCCACTGTTAAAAAGCCTTTCTTCACGTCCTGGCTGTAAGTATCCGGTGGAAAGGGCTACCAGGCCAACACGAGATTAGGACAAGGTGGCCGAGTGGTTAAGGCGATGGACTGCTAATCCATTGTGCTCTGCACATGTCGTTTCGCATCTCATTCTTGTCGCACAGCCATGCTTCTTTGACAGCTTGGACGACCGTAGGCGTGGAAACAGAGGAGGTGGAGAAACAATGTAAAGCGTGCGGCACATGCTTCGGAGACCACATTCAGAAGGACGTCGTGCAACAGCTTCTTTGAGCACAGAGACAGCTTCAACCTAGGCGGGGTTCGAACCGACGCTTTCAACGAGACTGAAATGTCATTCTTGCGCCTTTGGATACGCAGGCATGGGCCCCTCGGGAAAAGGACACTTAACTTGCATTGGCCGGGAATCGAACCCGGGTCAACTGCTTGGAAGGCAGCTATGCTCACCACTATACCACCAATGCTCTCATGAGACCAGGCAGGACCGCAACAATGATATGACCATTCACGACCACCACATTCATATGCCCTCCAGGACTCACCATTTCAACATTTTGCAGGGTCTTTGTTGTCACTTTTATTTCATGGGCTGGATTACTCAGTAAAAAAGGGTGGGGGGTGGGGGGGGGGAGAAAATTTTTTCTTTTTGAAATGTGTGGAATTTCAAGGTAAACAACTCCTCGTTAGTACAGTGGTGAGTATCCCGCCTGTCACGCAGACACATCCCCCAACCTGAGGCTCCATTGCGGGGGAAAGGCATCCATTAGTAGGTGGCTAGTTGGTCTAGGGGTATGATTCTCGCTTAGGGTGCGAGAGGTCCTGTGTTCAAATCCCGGACGAGCCCTCTGGTTCAGCCTTTCACCAGCTCGGACGACTCCATCAAAGTGTCTTGGGTCGCCGCTTCAGCAGATGGGTCACCTTGCCAATGTTGCGTACCCGAATGAAATAGTCCTTCTTTTATGCAGACAGTGCGGACACTTCCCACAACCTGAGGCTCCGTTGCGGTGGAGGGGCAAGGTGTTGTCAGACGGTTCGTTGGTCTAGTGGTATGATTCTAGCTTTGGGTGTGAGAGGTCCCGGGTTCAAATCCCGGACGAGCCCTTTGACGAAACCTTTCACAAGCTGGGTCCACCAAGTGAAAGTCCTATGGCTCAATGGTTCAACAGATGTTTCCCCAGGTAGCAGCAAAATTCCACTGTTAAAAAGCCTTTCTTCACGTCCTGGCTGTAAGTATCCGGTGGAAAGGGCTACCGGGCCAACACTAGGACAAGGTGGCCGAGTGGTTAAGGCGATGGACTGCTAATCCATTGTGCTTTGCACATGTAGGTTCGGATCTCATTCTTGTCGCACAGCCATGCTTCTTTGCCAGCTTGGACGACCGTAGGCGTGGAAACAATGTAAAGCGTGCAGCACATGCTTCGGAGACCACATTCAGAAGGACGTCGTCCAACAGCTTCTTTGAGCACAGAGACAGCTTCAACCTAGGCGGGGTTCGAACCGACGCTTTCAACGAGACTGAAGTGTCATTCTTGCGCCTTTGGATACGCAGGCATGGGCCCCTCGGGAAAAGGACACTTAACTTGCATTGGCCTGGAATCGAACCCGGGTCAACTGCTTGGAAGGCAGCTATGCTCACCACTATACCACCAATGCGCTCATGAGACCAGGCAGGACCGCAACAATGATATGACCTTGAAACAGCCTTCTTCTAAACAGGAGATCCAGGGTTCGAATCCCAGCGGTGCCTCAGATTTCTGCTTGCACTCACAGCAAAATCCATCTTCAAGCACTGCTTTATTATTATTTTTAACAGTTTTAGACTTTTTGGTTACAGGGGAGAGATTACATTCCTGCTTTCACTCAGGCTCTGTGGCGCAATGGATAGCGCATTGGACTTCTAGGCTTCTCAGTGGTAGGGATTCAAAGGTTGTGGGTTCGAATCGCTTGATTATGTTTGCTTCTTAATACAGTGGAACCTCGAGATACGAATGCCCCAATATACGAATGTTTTGAGTTATGAATAGAAATTTCGTAAAATTTTTGCTCTGAGATACGAATGAAAATTTGAGATACGAAACCTTTTTTTTCGCGAGAAGTGGCAGCCGCGCGCGAGAACTGGCAGCCACCTGCACACGAACCCTTTTTTAAAAGAAATTGAGATACGAATGTTTTGACTTACGAAGGAAGTCTCGGAACGGATTAAATTCGTATCTCGAGGTTCCACTGTACAGATGACCTCTGGCAGGGTTTATTTT
>NC_139654.1:50417659-50485159 GCF_951799395.1 Argentina silus
TTCTTTGCCAGCTTGGACGACCGTAGGAGTGGAAACAGAGGAGGTGGAGAAACAATGTAAAGCGTGCGGCACATGCTTCGGAGACCACATTCAGACGGACCTCGTACAACAGCTTCTTTGATTTCGCCTTTCACCAGCAGGTACATTTTGTCCGTGAAATACACCAACAGATTAAACAGATATAAGCTATGTTGTATATGCCATGACATTGAGCATACCATTTGGTTACAGATTGAGAAATGTCCAGTGCAGATACGCGGCCAGACATTGCTGTTTGGTGGGCCAGAGCTGTGTCTGTGGATTTCACTCCCAGAAGGTAATGAAGGGACATCAGATGTAACTATTGGTCATGCTGAAAAAGGATCCCATTATCAGTAGTATTGATAATTGATACAGTTGTATCTGTATGTCTTCAGCAGCCAGCCAGTGTTCCCCTGGCACCCATATCTGCCTCAGTGCCTGCTGCTGCCATGATCCAGGGTCCAGCTCCATCTCGTGCCATGGCCCCTGCAGAGACCACAACCTCAGTCCCTGCCAAGCCTGTGCAGAGTCCTCTGTGGCCTACATTGACTGTGTCAATGGTAAATATTTCCATAACATTTTGCCAAACGTTATCCATCTATTTTTATCGAAGCACTGTTTTGTCATCATTTTATTCTGACCAATTTCTCTTGCCATTCTTCTCTTCAGTTTCATAAACCCCGATTTGGAGGGGCTTCTGGTGCTGCAGCCAAACCAAACCTTGTGACTAGGAAGCCTGTTGAGGTATTACATGGATTTGTTCGTCTTAATATCTCTGTGTTATTAGTGTAACTCGTGTGTGACTAATGTGGCTTATGCCTACAATCACATAGATACATGCACAATCACAATATACTCTCCTGGTGTACTCTACCTTTCCTCTCCCTCACAGTCTCTGTCCAGCCCTGCTACTACCCCTGCTGGTACTGCCAATAGATTAGATTAGATTAGATTAGATTAGACTCAACTTTATTGTCATTGTGCAGAGTACAAGTACAGAGACAACGAAATGCAGTTAGCGTCTAACCAGAAGTGCAAAAAAGCAGAAAAGTACAGTATATACAGGTAGTGCAGTATAATAGTGCAGTATAGTATAAGTAGTGCAGTGTAAGCAGTATATGAATTAGCAGTAGCATTATAGCAGAATAAATAGGATGCAGTATGAACAGTGTAAGCAGCATATGAGCTGTATAGGCAATGCAGTCTAGGTATACGTATTAACAGTAACATTAGAGTAAATAGCAGAATAAATATGGAATGCCATATGAACAGTATAAAAAGGTATGTACAGTATGTACAGATATGTGCAGTGTATTAATAGTAGTATTAAAGAAAAATATAAGGATATGTGCATTATGGGGGGGGGGGGTGCAGGGGTTGGTAGGTTATCACCTAGGTGCAGAGTTCGAGTTCAGTAGGGTGACAGCCGCAGGGAAGAAGCTACCTCTGAACCTGCTGGTTCGGGTGCGGAGAGACCTGTAGCGCCTCCCGGAGGGGAGTGGGGTGAACAGTCTATGATTGGGGTGAGAAATGTCCTTGACGATGCTGCGTGCCTTACGCAAGCATCGTTTGCCCTGGACAGCCTCAATGGAGGGGAGTGAGGAACCGGTGATGCGTTGGGCAGTTTTCACCACCCTCTGCAGTGCTTTCCGGTCAGATGCAGAGCAGTTGCCATACCATACTGTGACACAGTTGGTGAGGATGCTCTCGATGGTGCAGCGGTAGAAGTTCACCAGGATCTGAGGAGACAGATGGACCTTCTTTAGTCTCCTCAGGAAGAAGAGACGCTGGTGAGCCTTCTTGATCAGGGTAGAGGTGTTGAGGGTCCAGGAGAGATCCTCAGAGATGTGGACACCCAGAAACTTGAAGCTGGTGACTCGCTCCACTTCAGTCCCGTTGATGAGGATGGGGGTGTGTGTGCCAGCTTTTGACTTCCTGAAGTCCACAATGAGCTCTTTGGTCTTCCTGGTGTTGAGAGCCAGGTTGTTGTCGTTGCACCACACTGTTAGGTGCTGGACCTCCTCCCTGTAGGCAGGAGTGCTACGGCCTCCATGAGGACCCCTTCCCCTGTACCCAAGTCCCTGTCCAGCCCTGCTACGGCCTCCATGAGGACCCCTTCCCCTGTACCCAAGTCCTTGTCCAGCCCTGCTACGGCCGTCTATGAGGACCCCTTCCCCTGTTGAACAAGATTCAAAGTGTTTATTATCATATGCACAGTAGAAAACACGTTTCCCTGTACAATGAAATTCTTGCTTTACTGTCCGCAGAATGCCAACCAATGTAAAATGTACAATACTAAAAAATATACAATATATACTAAACAAAATGTACAAGATAACAAGATTTAAGGCAGCATGTGATAATAAAAAAGCAACAATAATAATAATAAAACAGTGCAAATGTAAACAGTGCAATTATGCATGTGCAAACTGAAGTCGGGTTCAGTTATGAGGTAGTACAGTTATATGAGGTAGTCAATGATTATAATCTCCTATGCGTTGTTTAGGAGTCTGATGGCAGTGGGAAAGAAGGAATTCTTTAGTCTGGTGGTCCTGCATTTAACACTTCTGTACCTCCGGCCTGAGGGTAGAAGTGTGAACAGTCCGTGTTGGGGGTGGGTGGGGTCCTTGAGGATGGATGGCTCTCCTGTGGACTCTGCGGTGGTAGATGCTCTGCAGAGAGGGCAGTGGAGTCCTGGTGATTTTCTCAGCGGTCTTCACCACTCTCTGCAGGCGTCTGCGGTCCATAGCAGTAGTGCTGCTGTACCACACAGTGATACAGCTGGTTAGGATGCTCTCAACAATGCAGCTGTAGAAGTTGCTGAGGATCTTGGGCGACATGCCAAACTTCCTCAGCCTCCTCAGAAAGTACAGCCGCTGTTGGGCCTTCTTAACCAGCTGTGTGGTGTTAAGTGTCCAGGTGAGGTCCTCGCTGATGTGGACGCCCAGGTATTTGCCCAGGTATCACCCTCTCTACTTCGAGTTCCCGGATGTACAGTGGCCGATGAGGTCCCCTCTTCTTCCTCATGTCCACTATCATCTCCTTGGTCTTGTCCGTATTGAGGGTGAGGTTGTTGTCCTCACACCATGCTACCAGACTGGCCACCTCCCTCCTGTAAGCCGATTCGTCCCCGCCAGTGATGCATCCTATCACTGCGGTGTCGTCCGCAAACTTTAGGATGATGTTGTCCTTGTGGGAGGCGACACAGTCAAGGGGTGAACAGGGTGTAGAGGATGGGGCTGAGGACGCATCCCTGTGGAGTGCCAACATTTGTAATAATGCTGGCTGAAGTCCTATTACCAATCTGACAGACTGGGGCCTGCCAGTCAAAAAGTCTAGGAGCCAGTCACAGAGGGTGGGGTGCAGGCCAAGTGTGGACATTTTGTGGATGAGTCTGTGGGGGATGACCGTATTAAAAGCGGAGCTGTAGTCTATAAAGAGCATCCTGATGTAGGAGTCTTTGTTTTCCAGGTGAGAGAGGGAATACTGGAGGACAGCAGCGATAGCGTCTGAGGTGGACCTGTTGGGCCGGTAGGCATACTGCAGGGGGTCTAGGGTGTCCGGTATGCTGCTCTTAATGTGTGCCAGTACCACTCTCTCAAAACACTTCATGATGATTGGAGTGAGTGCTACTGGCCTGTAATCATTCAGGCAGGCAGGTTTTTACCTGTGTTTGTGTGTCTATTTGTGTCTGTTTCTGTGTGTGTATGTGTGTGTGTGTGTGTGTGTGTGTGTTAAATAACTCTGATATGATGATGCATGTGTAATTCACTGAGTTTGGCTTCTTTTTTTTCTTTTTTTTTTTAAAGATGAGTCCGATGTGGGTGTTTTCCCTACTACTGGTCCTGCTGCCCCTTCTGGTCCTCTCCTTGGTCCTGCTGCCCCTCCTGGTCCTCTCCTTGGTCCTGCTGCCCCTCCTGGTCCTCTCTATTGTCCTGCTGCCCCTGCCTTTCTCGGTCAGGCGCCCGATTCATTCTGGCTGCCGGCAGAGATGAAGAAGACCATTCCACAGCAAGACCAGCGATGATTGCATCCACCCTGTGGGAGAACCAGAGGCTGCGGCCAAACTCGAAACTCTGGTACGAGCCACTCTAACCAGGCCCCAACACCAGAGCACTTTTTCACCCACAGGCTCCTGGCGTGGATGCCCTACCATCTATGGTAGGTCAGGGTGTGCTGTCCAGTGTGTAGGAGGCAGCTCACAGGTTTTTTGTGTTTATTTCAATTAAAAAAAATCTATTTTCAAATATAAATCTTTTATCTGAGTTTTATTCAATCAAGTCTGGTGTTCAGAAACAGAGGTCTGATCATTTCAGATGCATAAACAAAGATACACACGCAACTTGAATAGAGCAACAGACCTGTAGGCCCATAGCACAGTCATTAAACATCATTAAAACAACAGCAAGTGTTCTTAAACTTCTGTTTGTTATGTCACAAGAAGCAAGATATTGGCTCTTGAATTTACACAAAACAACACTTTGGGAGACTTTGCCTGTTTTTATTTCTGGCGCTGGTGGGATTCAAACCGGTGACCTTCCGATCCACTCTTCCCCCCCATTCAAAAACGGAAAAGGCAATATTTTTTATTTTTCTTTAATCGTTTAGAATACATACTGATAAATAAACTAGTAAATAATGGAAAAGAAGCTTCAATTTCTCTCTCTCTCTTTCTCTTCCCTTAGCATCAAGCTGGGGAACAATAGTCTGTTAAGGGGGGGGAAGAAGGGGGCAGAAGAAAAAGGAGAAAAAAGAAGAAAACGAAAGAGAAATTGAGGCTTCTTTTGCAACTTTCATCACACAAATACATGTGTAACAACACACTTTAATTTCAGTAAGCAACATTGCTGGTCTTTACTTTGTTCTGTTCAAATACATAGACTCAATTTTGTAAACTGTGCGCTGTGAGCAGGGTTCGAACCTGCGCGGGGAGACCCCATTGGATTTCGAGTCCAACGCCTTAACCTCTCGGCCATCACAGCTATACTGGCTTCTGCACTGCCTGGTCTGTAGTAAAGACAAAATCTTTTCAAGATCTAGACACGGACCAGAGTTTGCTTATTAAGGAAGCCTCATATAGAGACTTTTGAATATCAATTCACAGAAGCCATGTTACGAGGATGCAACTTACATTACACAAATACATGCGCAACAACACTTTGAGAAAGCAAAGGAATCCCATTGGATTTCGGGTCCTTATCCTTAACCACTCCGTCATCACAGCTGCCCTTAGCCTTTCATTGTTGTTTAAATGTTTCTACGTTACTTCTTCAAATTTGAAAGGGCCATGGGCTACACAGGAAAGGAGGTCCCAAAGACATTGGGAACCACAATTGCATTTTACACCACCACGCAATTGCGTCTCAACAACTCATTTTTCCAAAGGTGGACCAACATGTCGTCCTTTAAGAGGGATGTCTTTTCCCCTGCGCTGTGAGCAGGGTTCGAACCTGGGCGGGGAAACCCCAATGGATTTCAAGTCCAACACCTTAACCACTCGGCCATCACAGCTTCCCTTTGCATGTCATTGTTCCTTACACTTTTGTACATTTTGAAACATGAAAATGACACAGCCTTGCAGGCAAAGGGTTTGAAAGGAAATGCCAAAGGCATTGGGAAATATGTTTGATTTTAAAGCAAACGCCTTAACCATCCTGCAATTGCAGCTCGATTTGTTTTACATCAGGTTTCCAAAAGTGGGCCGACATCTTGTACATAAATAGGGACACAGCTGTGTTTACGCTGAGAGCAGGGTTCAAAGCTGCACAGGGAGACCCCATTGGATTAGTAATCCTACGCCTTAACCTCTTCGCCATCAAAGCTCCCTGGTGATTTTTATTGTTTTCTAAGTTACTTCTTCATGTGTGAACGGGCCATGGTCGCACAGGAAGCAATCCTAAAGGCATTGGGAACCTCATTTGTTTTTCTTCTGGAAGGTATTTTTCTATTTCGATCACAGCTACCCTTAGCATTTTATCGTTACTTACAGTAAGTTACTTCTTGACATGTGAAAGGGACTTACAGGAAGGGTTTGAAAGGAAATAACAAAGCACTTATGCATAAGGATTCATGAGTTTATTGACTATTAAAGTGATGTTACAGGAAAATTTGAATGATCTCAGTTTACAGTTCTAAACGTAGCGCTAATAAGCAGACACGGGTCCCTGTCACATGCCCTTAGTGTGGTGTGTATGCGTGTGGATTCCATGCAGCCCAATGCCATGGGCACACTATACAAAATGAAAGTGACACTTAACAGTAATGCTGCTTCTAAAGTTGACGCTGTTAAACTAGGGATTCCGTGGCTGAATGAGATAAAACAGTGATTCGATTCATAGATTATATTTGTACGAACTACGCATTGATTCATTGATTCAATTCAGACACAAAACAAGAGGTTTCAAAAATACAGAAATAGTCACGATATTCTCTTTTAATGATTCATTCGTAGATAATGACAATTAAAGTAGTTTGAAAATATGTGGCTGCGCTGTTACTAATGCTTTATAAATGCAACACATGCTTATAATGTGCAAACTGAATTATGAACCCATTATAACGGAAACCCCTTTGTGTGAAGTGTCACCAAAAGAAAAGAAAACAGAGACAGGAAATACATTTGAGCTACTCTATTACTCATTTAATTGCAAATATATATTCTAAGTATCTGTAGGATGAAAGTAAAGTGGCAAAGACACAAATCAGTGTAAGGTTTAGGTATGTTAACGGACCCAGGTGCGGTGCAGAGAAAGAGAGGCGGACAAGTAGTTAGCGGTACTAAACAAAAGGATCTTTACTTTGGATGAGTAGTCAAAACAGGACACAAAAATAGGGACTCAATGCTCGAAATCAAAGAGGAGATCACAGTCTCAAAACAGTACTTGTATACTTGTATGACTTACGCTCACAAAGCGACCAACAAAGGTGAAGACGAAGCGGGAGTGAAGGGAAGTGAGGGTACATATTGCATGAGTGACAATTACACACAGGTGCTGGTGATAAGTATGTGATTGAGGTGGCACAGTGGACGGACGGAGGGAGGCAAGTAGGGGGACGCACTGGGAAGCACAACCCCCATCCGTAACAAATCAGTGAGGCTCCTGTGGTCCTGCAGATCGGGGGGGTGGGGGGGGGGGACATAACAAGAAGACGTGAGGTTATTTTTTAAACTTTAACTGGAATACTTATTGGATTTCACTGAAGAACTTCCCATTCTTTGGGGTGACCGATGAGGTCTGACCCTATGGAATTCCTAAGAGAGAAAGAAAGAGAGAGAGAGAGGGGAGGGGGAAGTGAAAAAATAATGGTCAGAATACAATTACTTACAATCATTTAAACTACTTTTTCCTATTACTTAAAAGCCTGTGTGTGTGTGTGTGTGTGTGTGTGTGTGTGTGTGTGTCTAGGAGGACTCCATGAGGAGCTGGAGGTGGTGCTCCAGGAGGCTGGAAACTCCAATGACCAGAGACTGGTTTGAAGTACCAGGGAACCTCCAGAAGCATCATCAGCCCGCCCTGAGTTAAGGCTCTGAGTTACTGCTAATTCACAGTATCCATTTAAACTGAACTATAGATTGGATGCTAAATGCTAGAGAGAAGGAACAGTAACAACATCAGAACATGTCTGTACTTTCAGCTGCACCAGCCATCTCTCAGCCTCTGATTCCATGTTGCTGGCAGGCAGGCAGGCAGGAGTGCAGAAGAGAGTACAGACGCTCCACAAACCCACCAGGTTGCTAACAGGAAACACAAGAGAGAGAGCAGAGAGTCATATGGACTTGTCAACAAAGTCACAGTGAAAGAACTGTACTAACCACCACCAGGGGCCTCCCCACCATCACCCCAAACTGAACCAGCTCATAGATGATGTCTAACAAAATACAAACACATTTAGAAAAAAATAGCAATGATATTAAAAAGAAGGTATTAATACAGGTACAGGTATTCGATGCGAGACTATTGAATTGCCTCTACAGCTCATCCAGAATGCTGCCGCCAGTCTGGTGTTCAAACTCCCCAAATTCTCCCATGTCACTCCCCTCCTCCGCACCCTTCACTGGCTCCCGGTAGCAGCTCTCATCAGATTCAAGACCCACGACTGGCCGCCTGGCACCGCCGCCCCTTCGGTCATGGCTTTTCACTGTCCTGGCGACCCGCTGGTAGAATGAGCTTCCTACTGCTGTCATGACTGCAGAGTCACTACCAATCTTCCGCTGTAGATTGAAGACCTACATCTTAACGGTCCCTCCTACAAGTTTCTCTCCTGATAATAATAAAAATGTCCTTCTTCTAGCATTGTGACTGCCTATGGCCACTGGTCCGAGCATTGATTACTTTATCTTATGATGACTGATGGATAGATGATTCACTTACTTAGACAAATGTATTTGTTGTCAGTCACTTTGGATAAAGGCATCTGCTAAATGCCATAAATGTAATGTAAATGTCCTCATGGATCAGTCCTCTCTACGGACAATAATGCCATTGCACCACTGAATATGTGTTGCTAGAATACGAAATAACATAGCGCAAGGCCAAAATGTACATTCCTTGGCAAAATGCATGGAGCTGGCTAGCAAGCTTGCTAGTTCAAGCTAAAGGCTTAAAGCGGGCGAGCTAACTCTTAGAAACTGTCAACGGGTTACTTAGCCATCTAGCAGCTAACAATGCTACCATTGCTTCTCGCAAAATAGTCATTGCACAAACAATGTGTTCGATATGTGTCTACTGTAAAATGTAATTAAATGCCACATACCGTTTTCGAAGTCGCTGTCGCTTCCCTCTTCACGATCTCGAACCCTGCAAAAAAAGAAGACAAGAACAACAACCTGTCATAGAGACGGCAGGCCGCAGTCCACGCACTCTCGCAGTCAAACCTGAAAAACACCGAGGCATTTTTCAGTGCCTTTCGTTGCTTATGCTAAATCTCAACTGAAGTTTGTTGTTATCTGGAGCGGATTGAACATTCCATAGAATGTTGCTGATGTTCTACATTGAAAGGTTGCATAGCAACACACAGTTTTGAAAATAACGAGTAATAATCATACATGACACATATCATGAACACTTTTCAAAAATGCGTTACCATGTGACCTCTAGAAATAGAACACGAGCAACATTCTATGTTTGATCCAGCGCTACGCAGCAACACACCTCTGATGATGTTGACATTGACTAGATCCAGCTGGTCTTCTGAGCGCTGGCATTACTACGCCATTAGCATTAGCAACGAAAGGTACTGAGAAACGCCTCGGTGTTTTTCAGGTTTGCTGCGGGACTGCGTGGACTGCGGACTGCCATTTCTACGACAGGTTGTTGTTCCTGTTTCCTTTTTGAGAGGACAGCGACCTCGAAGCAGGTATGTCACGTTCAATTACATTTTACAGTAGACACATAGTCAATAAATGCTTCTGTGTAATGGCATGACTGTTAGTCCGTCAGTAGCTACGGTGGTAGCATAGTTAGCTTTAGCTTGAACTAGCTCGCTTGCTCGTCACCTACGTGTGCTGTGTTGTTTTAGCAACACATATCGAGTGGTTGTCTAACTATCGTTCAGATATTGTCAAACTATCTTTCAGATATGGTCCAACTATCGTCACATACCCTCTCCGAAGTCGCTGCCGTCGCTTCCCTCTGCACGATCGCGAACCCAACAAAAAAGAAAACACGGACGTAAAAACGGCAGGCAGCAGTCCAAACCTGAAAAACACTGAGGCATTTTTCAGCCCGTTTTGCTCTAAAAATCAGCTGGTTTGTGTCGATGTAAACATCAACTGAAGTTGTTATCTGGAGCGGATTGAACATTCCATAGAATGTTGCTAATGTTCTATATCGAAAGGTTGCATAGCAACACATAGTTTTGAAAATAATTAATAATAATCATAGATGTATCATAAAGACTTTTCAGAAATGCGTTACCATGTGACCTCTAGAAATAGAACATGAGCAGCATTCTATGGAATGGTTGATCCGGCGCTACACAGCAACACACTTCTGTTGATGTTTACATTGACGAGACCCCGCTGGTTTTCTGAGAGCTAGCATAACTAAGCCATGAGCATTAGCATTACTAAGCCATGAGCATTAGCAACGAAAGGTACTGAAAAATGTCTCGGGTGTTTTTCACTATTGGATGCGGAATGCGTTGTTAGAAATTATATTTGATAAAAACAGTTTATTATTGCTATAATAAAAATACATTACTGCAGTGTGCTAAATTTACTAATGTGATGGTCTGTTGATAAATGGGATGAATCAAGCATTAGTCCCATAGTACGTTGGATTAATACATAGAGAGGTTAAGCCAGGTCATCAAGAAAGATGTCGCAACACACGCTTACACAAAGAGCAAAAGTGGAAAAGTACCAGGCTAGGGGGGACATACCAGAGTAGGTATCTTATCTCTAACAGGGTGCTGACTCCGCAGATGGGACGAATGGTGTGACCAGCCCGTGAACAACAAGGGATGCCAAGTCTAAACCACGGTTCCTCCCCAACCAAATAGCCAATCACAATCACTTTGTTTACTGTAAATGCTTTGTTTGACTGTTTGAATGCATCCATTTTTGGAGGGTTGGTTCCAGATTAACAGCTTGCTGACTGTGATTTTCTTCTCCAAAAGTGGTCCTTGTACAAGCCATTGCCCGGAGGAAGGGACTCAGCAGCCAAAGGAATGCGAGGAGGCAGGTTAATCTCCTGGTGCAGCAAGGACCCTGTGCGTATATTAGAAATATTTCTGTTACATATGATGGTAAACAGACACTAGGGAGATTCTCATTGTCTGACAACAAGAATGAGGGAGTCTAAACTGTGACCATCACTGACCTGTCTGAACAGGATGCTGGGCCATACTGGTGTGGAGTGAATGTTAAGAGAACCAAAGCGGGCTTCATCGCACTGATTAGTCAGGTGCAACTGCATGTTGAAGGTGAGTGTAAGCTGGTCTTCTTGTTCATCATTAATGCACTGATGTTGTGTAGCAGAGGCAGACCTATTCCTCAATAATGATGATGCATGCACTATGATAATGATCCATAGCCATAGAAAATGTCTACATCCTCATTATTATTACATTTATTACCAATAAATACTTCTAACAGGTATGAACATGATGAATCGAACTCAAAACAAGTGGTCGCATGACCAACTAACATAAGTTAACATTACATTATATCTGACTCCAAAGTATATTTCATGGGTTAACAATGATAGACAATACTTTGCTCATCCCTGTGTGACAGACAATCCATCATATCGGATCCTAGATTCATTAAGAATACCCAAAATGCTATTTTACTTGCCCTCAAGTTAAGATAAATTGTCTTGTGAGGAGTTTACGCTCATGCCAATAGCAGTAGCTAACTATCTCTACGTCTCGATGATGATTGTGGTGGAAGTCTAGGATTTACCACTCTGTACTTTAGCTCTTCGGAGGTAAGAATCAAGAAACAAGTCCTGAGTAGCCACAATATCTGAGTCCGGTATTTATTGCTTGCAAACAAGAGACAAGAGCGTAACAGCAGCCCAGCGTAGAACCGGGGGTCCGTTCAGCACAAGTCTAAAGAGACAATGATCAGGTTCGTCTTTTATACAGTTTAAACATAACACAGGCGCCGCCAAGGCTATCGGCTGATGGGCCTGTGCTTACGTGAGAAAGGGCGGGAGAGAATGAACAATGGGGAGACTTTCTTATTGATTAATCGCCGTTCAACATTTCACACCTATCGACAGGATGCGCCTGTCCCCCCACTATTGCTCTCTCCTACCACTCCCTCAGAGATCACCGCTGTTCATGTGGTAAATCATACAGTGCTTCTCAGAACAATGGCTATAGAACTTTAGAGGAGTGGCAAGAGAAAATGTCATCACAGTAGTTACACAAGTTGTATCAGTCATTTGAAAGTGTATAACCTGAAAATAGTTCTATGAATGTATTTTCCATAACATGATGCATGTGAACATTCAACATTCAATGAGAGAACCTGGTCATGATTATGTTGTGCTGTATTAACAGAAGCTTTATCTAGCGCACAACCTCACATTAATGCACATAGGAAGAATGAGAATAGAGTATCAACAAAATAACCAATTTAACAGTTTCAAAGCAACATATGACCCAAAACTCAAAGAACATCTTCCTGTCCTTCTCCTTAAGTATCATTCCCAACAAAGGACAAGGTGTGAGACACATTACAATTGCAAAGGAATTGACAAATGGCGAGGATGCGATTTCTTCAGGATGTCCGCCAGGCACGCTCATTCAACTGTAAATAGATATACACATTTAAATCAAGGCTGGCGCCATCAAAATCCATCTGCAGAAAAATCAGTCTTGTGAACTAGATTCAAGTCACAGTGGCTGTGAAAAAAACGTCAACATATGAATTATTGTTTATCAGCTCCAGATCTAGTTATTCTGAGAAACCTAACTCTAATGATATCAGCACTTCCTTTTTGTGTTTTTTTTACTGTGCTGTGTCTCTGTAGTGAGCTGTGAGATCTGAACATGCTCAGTGTTGACATAGCAGTCTACGATGTGGTGAGAATGAGTTGTGGATTTTGCTCGTTTATTTTTGACTGAAGTGAAAAAACATTATTCAACTATTATTTTGCACCTGCATGTTGAAGGTGAGTCTAATCTGGTCTTCTAGTCCATCATTAATAAATGTACTGTTGTGTAGCAGAGGTATTCTGCAGACTTAGTCCTCAATAATGTGAATGCACTATGATAATGATTGAAATGTAATATTTTGACCAATGAATTTCACAGATTGGAGCTAATTCAAATCAGACAATGTGACCGAAACACGTTGAGAGGATTGCCATGGTGTGGTGTGTTTATCCTTGTGTCCATGTGAAAAGGGGATTACCCCAGACTGACACACTTCACCATCAGAAATCTGAAAGTAGAGGATGCTGGGACAAACTGGTGTGGATCTGACCGAACCATGAAGCCTGCCGACGACACCAGGATTCACCTCTCTGTGGGTAAGTGCTTGAAAACACAATTCTGCTTCCTCCTACAGTTAGTCACATTCAATGATCTGTCACATCAACCCGGGCCGACTGCTTGGAAAGCAGCTATTTTCACCACGGGGTCTTTCTTGTCACCTTTTTTTCATGGGCTGGATTACTCAGTAAACAAGGGAGGGTGGGGGGGTGAGAAAAATTTTACAACAATGCACACACAGTGGAAGTAAACTCCCTGCTTTTTGCCGACTGGGCGGAAACGTCCCCCAACCTGAGGCTCCATTGCGGGGAAGGGGCATCCGTTAGTAGGTGGCTCGTTGGTCTAGGGGTATGATTCTCGTTTAGGGTGCGAGAGGTCCTGGGTTCAATCCCCGACGAGCCCTCTGATTTAGCCTTTCACCAGATCGGACGACTCCATCAAAGTGTCTTGGGTCGCCGCTTCAGCAGATGGGTCACCTTGCCAGCGTTGCGAATGAGTCCTTTTTATGCAGACAGTGCAGACACTTCCCACAACCTGAGGCTCCGTTGCGGTGTAGGGGCAAGGTGGTGTCAGACGGTTCGTTGGTCTAGTGGTATGATTCTCGCTTCGGGTGTGAGAGGTCCCGGGTTCAAATCCTGGACGAGCCCTTTGACGAAAACTTTCACAAGCTGGGTCCACCAAATCAAAGTCCTTTGGCTCAATGGTTCAACAGATGTTTCCCCAAGTAGCAGCAAAATTCCACTTTTAAAAAGCCTTTCTTCACGTCCTGGCTTTAAGTATCCGGTGGAATAGGCTACCAGGCCAATACGAGCGTAGGTCGAGGTGGCCATGTGGTGAAGGCGATGGACTGCTAATCCATTGTGCTCTGCACGCGTGGGTTCGAATGCCATCCTCATCGCACAGCCATGCTTCTTTGTCAGCTTGGACGACCGTGGGCGTGGAAACAGAGGAGGTGGAGAAACAATGTAAAGCGTGCGGCACATCCTTCGGAGACCACATTCAGACGGACGTCGTCCAACAGCTTCTTTGAGCACGGAGACAGCTTCAAACTAGGCGGGGTTCGAACCGACGCTTTCAACGAGACTGAAGTGTCATTCTTGCGTCTTTGGATACGCAGGCATGGGCCCCTCGGGAAAAGGACACCTAACTTGCGTTGTTGTGTGCCAAAGTGTGAATGTGTATTTCAGAGAATAGCTAAACAAGGAGAACCCATACTTTTCAACAAGATCTGCACAGAGCTCTTCATCACAGAGGGAGATGCAGAGGTCAAACCTGAACATTTGGTGAGGAAGATTAAGGCAGCATCCAAAAGACCATACTGTATAGTGAGGGGTTAGTATACTGTATAGAGTAATTTAAGGTACCTCTGGAGAAAAGAATAAAGGAAATATGTCACAGGACTATTATACCATAATCAGAGTACAGTGCTGAAACAAGGCATCAAAATCTAATTCTGACATGTAGCCACTGTAGAGACCCTGCTGTACTCCTCTGAGGGTTAAATGGATTGCTAAATTCTGCCCCAGGATCAGTTTCATTTGTTTCCCAGTTCAGTTAGGCTTGAGGCTCAGAGAACTGACGAGCTGATCCTTGATCTGTACGGTAGGTGGGGGAGATGTCTCCAAAGAGCAGCATGGGCTCATCTATGGCCTGATTCCAATCCACTCCCTTGCCCCTTCCACTGACTCCTACACCTTCAATGACTGAGTACAGTATGTGCACCTTAAAACCTGTATCCACAAAGTGTCTCAGAGTAAGAGTGCAGGTCCTACCTGATCCTAGATCAGCACAACCTCTGCTAATTAATGTATTGGTTCTAACCCTAACCCTAAATACACATTGACACATTCACAATGTTTTTTCACTTTTTTTGGACCACTCTTTTCTCATGAACCATGTTATATTTTGTTATGTTCATTTGTCTCATTACTTCATAGATAATGTATTCATTTGCGTGACGGTAAACCTGCACACTTTTAGCTCAGCAGGACATGGAATTAGAAGGGTTACAGTAAACGTGTATGTTTTTAGGTCAGCAGCACTTCAGTCAGAAACAGTCTTAGTTAACATTGTAGCAGTGTGACCATACTCGTGCCCTGCGTACATATTTAGACAGGGCAGCATTTAACCTCATATGAACAGTTTGATTTCAAATTCAAACTTTTAAAATATCGAGCCAAAAGAAGAAAGAATGCTTCAATGTCCCAATACAAACGCAGGTCAATGTATTCTCTGTAACAACGGCACATTTTCACACAAGTCCCACTCATACCTTGAATTTGAAATGACTTGTGCTCCCGTTAGAGATGGTGAGTTGAGATAATCAGATTAGATGGGAACTTGTGGCGGAAGAAGCGAAGTGGTATAAGAAGCACATCAATTTCTGAGAGTAGGAAGAGTTCCAGTAATACTCAACTGAAGACTCAACTAAATGAGCCCTAGAGTTGAATTAAAAACTCTCAAACATACATACACACACGGACAAACACGCATGCACGCCCGCACACATGGACACAAACAAACAAACACACACACACACACACACACACACACACACACACCTGCATGCACACATGCACAAACACATAAATGCATGCATGCACAGAGTCTGTGCCACAGACACTCAAATTCACACACGCGCGCGCGCATACACACGCACACACACGCACACACAAACACACTGAATTATGGGAAAGTTTGGCAATGAGATTCGTCCTCATTGTCAAACTTAATAAATTCCGCACACTCAACTTTTGAACTCCTTTGCTAGTCATTCTATCATGTAATTATGATATTCGCTGAAAAAAAAAACTACCAATCAGTTGGTAGAGCATGGCCCTAACCCTAACCCTAACACATATATACTGGAATGTATGCACTCACTGCAATGTAAGTGGCTTTGGATAAAAGCGTTAGCTAAATGGCATATGTTCTTCTTATTATATTGTTTGAGGCTGAAAGGTTTTCCTGACCCATTGTAAGCATGGTAAGACAATGGCCTCTGGAGTGTCACAGTCAGACGCCCTGTATGACACCCTGGTATCTGGAGTGTCCCTGCAGCTCAGCACCTCTCTCATCCACCCAGATCACACTGACTCTACTAAAGCACCCTCCATGTACAAAACCGGTGAACACTTGTGTGGTTCTGTCACTGGTGATACTTGTCAAGTATCGAAATAAAAATGACCCCGCCAAGCCACAGTTTGTAATAAAGTCGTAAGTTTACTCACTCTGATTGTTCCTCTGGTGGCTGTCTTCTTGGGTCTAAAGCTTGTGATATGTGCCTTCCAAAAAACCTAATAAATGCACTTTTCAACTACTCAGGTTATATACTACGGAAGCGATCAAAGGGAGTTAGCGAGCTAACTTTAGCTCCAACTCCAACAAAGCCCATATCCACAAAGTGTCTCAGAGTAAGAGTGCTGATCTAGGATCAGGTCCCCCACCTTTCCATGTCATCTTATTCAATCTGATCTAAAAGGCTAAACTGATCCTAGATCAACTTTCCTACTTTAAGATGCTTTGTGAATATGAGCCCTGGTGAACACTGAAGACATAGGAGCTAGGTGAAGGGACCGAAATAGAACTGGCCCAATACATGACAATCACCTGGTTTGGGGCAGTTCATCCTTGTTGTGTAAACAGCTACAATGACAACCAGAAAGGTCATTGTCGCAAAGAACACGACTGATGGACAACCACTCACTACGTTTCACTACCTTTGGACTGCTTTGCTTGAATTAGAGCTGCAAGAAACAAGTAGCTCTCCCCGTCGGGGAAAGGAACCCCGGTTTCCCACGTGACAGGCAGGGATACTGCCCACGATACTAACGAGGAGGTGGTATGGGAGGCCTGGGTTCGATTACCAACATGGGCAGAGGAGGTGGTTTGGAAGGCCTGGGCTCGATTCCCAGCCTGTGCACAAAGACTTTTTGCCTAAATCCTTTGCTCACCTGGTGTTTCAAGCCAAACTAGCTATGTTTTGTGAACTGGTTATTGACAGTTTTCATTTTACACAATTATCTCACTACAATAATGCTACGGCTACAGAGAGAAAGCGCCATGGTCCTGGAATGGTGAGAATAAATGTGTTTCCGCCCGGTTTCGAACCGGGGACCTTTCGCGTGTGAGGCGAACGTGATGACCACTACACTACGGAAACTACACACCCTTTGATGATCAACTTTTCTTTTGGTTCAAAGACATACAACCAAGTTTTAATTGATCAGTTGGGGAATTGAACCACGGTCTCGCGCTAAAGTTAAGTCTTAAACTCACTCAAAATTCCCCATTCATTCTCTATCCTTGCTGACATCTAAGCATTGGTGGTTCAGTGGTAGAATTCTCGCCTGCCACGCGGGAGGCCCGGGTTCGATTCCCGGCCAATGCATGAACACTTCTTTACGGCCGTTGGAAACCACCGATATATGTAAATATCCATTCTTCAAGGCCAAATCCGGCTGACATGGAAGCATTGGTGGTTCAGTGATAGAATTCTCGCCTGCCATGCGGGAGGCCAGGGTTCAATTCATGAATTCATGAAAAGGACAATTACATTAACACTTCATGAGGACCTTTGATAATTGTAAACCACAGTTAAACACTCACTGGCCACTTTATTAGGTAAACCTTGCTAGTACTGGGTTGGACCCCCTTTTGCTTTCAGAACTGCCTTAATTCTTTGTGCCATTGATTCATCAAGGTGCTGGAAACATCCCTCCGTTGACATGATAGCATCACGCAGTTGCTGCAGATTTGTCGGCTGCACATCCATGATGCGATTCTCCCGTTCCACCACATCCCAAAGGTGCTCTATTGAATTGAGATCTGGTGACTGTGGAGGCCATTGGAGTACAGTGAACTCATTGTCATGTTCATTGATTGGGCCTGCCAGATCTGCACGTTTCCAACTTAGAGGGTCAGTGTTGAATGCAGAATGTGCCTCTGCCCAAAAGGGAGGCCGTATCTTGGAGATGCAGGGGATTGAACCCTGGACCTCATACATGCAAAGCATGCGCTCTACCACTGAGCTACATCCCCAACGGGCAACTGCAGGGATTTTTGGAACACATAGCAACAGCATGGTAGAGGACGTTGTTGACCGTCATGGCTGTGCTGAGTCAGGACACTTGGAAGACTGTTTAGACAAGGACACCTCATCACAGATGCAGGGCACCAGTCTCTCCCTGGTGGTCTAGTGGTTAGGATTCGGCGCTCTCACCGCCGCGGCCCGGGTTCGATTCCCGGTCAGGGAATGAATTTTGTGGAGACACAACCCTCGTTCGCTGGAGTCCTTGAACGACACCTTGTTAAAACTCACAAAAAAAGAAAAAAAAAAAGGCTCCTCCTTCGAGCCGGATTTGAACCAGCGACCTAAGGATTACTGCTACAGAACCTACAGTCCTCCGCTCTACCAACTGAGCTATCGAAGGGTGCCAACGGGACCGCCAGATCTGCACGTTTCCAAGTTAGAAGGTGTTTTTGTGCTACATATTTAGCTAACAACTACGTTTCACTACCTTTGGACTGCTTTGCTTGAATTAGAGCTGCAAGAAACAAGTAGCTCTCCCCGTCGGGGAAAGGAACCCCGGTTTCCCACGTGACAGGCAGGGATACTGCCCACGATACTAACGAGGAGGTGGTATGGGAGGCCTGGGTTCGATTACCAACATGGGCAGAGGAGGTGGTTTGGAAGGCCTGGGCTCGATTCCCAGCCTGTGCACAAAGACTTTTTGCCTAAATCCTTTGCTCACCTGGTGTTTCAAGCCAAACTAGCTATGTTTTGTGAACTGGTTATTGACAGTTTTCATTTTACACAATTATCTCACTACAATAATGCTACGGCTACAGAGAGAAAGCGCCATGGTCCTGGAATGGTGAGAATAAATGTGTTTCCGCCCGGTTTCGAAGCGGGGACCTTTCGCGTGTGAGGCGAACGTGATGACCACTACACTACGGAAACTACACACCTTTTGATGATCAACTTTTCTTTTGGTTCAAAGACATACAACCAAGTTTTAATTGATCAGTTGGGGAATTGAACCACGGTCTCGCGCTAAAGTTAAGTCTTAAACTCACTCAAAATTCCCCATTCATTCTCTATCCTTGCTGACATCTAAGCATTGGTGGTTCAGTGGTAGAATTCTCGCCTGCCACGCGGGAGGCCCGGGTTCGATTCCCGGCCAATGCATGAACACTTCTTTACGGCCGTTGGAAACCACCGATATATGTAAATATCCATTCTTCAAGGCCAAATTCGGCTGACATGGAAGCATTGGTGGTTCAGTGATAGAATTCTCGCCTGCCATGCGGGAGGCCAGGGTTCAATTCATGAATTCATGAAAAGGACAATTACATTAACACTTCATAATTGTAAACCACAGTTATACACTCACTGGCCACTTTATTAGGTACACCTTGCTAGTACTGGGTTGGACCCCCTTTTGCTTTCAGAACTGCCTTAATTCTTTGTGCCATTGATTCATCAAGGTGCTGGAAACATCCCTCCGTTGACATGATAGCATCACGCAGTTGCTGCAGATTTGTCGGCTGCACATCCATGATGCGATTCTCCCGTTCCACCACATCCCAAAGGTGCTCTATTGAATTGAGATCTGGTGACTGTGGAGGCCATTGGAGTACAGTGAACTCATTGTCATGTTCATTGATTGGGCCTGCCAGATCTGCACGTTTCCAACTTAGAGGGTCAGTGTTGAATGCAGAATGTGCCTCTGCCCAAAAGGGAGGCCGTATCTTGGAGATGCAGGGGATTGAACCCTGGACCTCATACATGCAAAGCATGCGCTCTACCACTGAGCTACATCCCCAACGGGCAACTGCAGGGATTTTTGGAACACATAGCAACAGCATGGTAGAGGACGTTGTTGACCGTCATGGCTGTGCTGAGTCAGGACACTTGGAAGACTGTTTAGACAAGGACACCTCATCACAGATGCAGGGCACCAGTCTCTCCCTGGTGGTCTAGTGGTTAGGATTCGGCGCTCTCACCGCCGCGGCCCGGGTTCGATTCCCGGTCAGGGAATGAATTTTGTGGAGACACAACCCTCGTTCGCTGCAGTCCTTGAACGACACCTTGTTAAAACTCACAAAAAAGAAAAAAAAAAAGGCTCCTCCTTCGAGCCGGATTTGAACCAGCGACCTAAGGATTACTGCTATAGAACCTACAGTCCTCCGCTGTACCAACTGAGCTATTGAAGGGTGCCAACGGGACCGCCAGATCTGCACGTTTCCAAGTTAGAAGGTGTTTTTGTGCTACATATTTAGCTAACAACTACGTTTCACTACCTTTGGACTGCTTTGCTTGAATTAGAGCTGCAAGAAACAAGTAGCTCTCCCCGTCGGGGAAAGGAACCCCGGTTTCCCACGTGACAGGCAGGGATACTGCCCACGATACTAACGAGGAGGTGGTATGGGAGGCCTGGGTTCGATTACCAACATGGGCAGAGGAGGTGGTTTGGAAGGCCTGCGCTCGATTCCCAGCCTGTGCACAAAGACTTTTTGCCTAAATCCTTTGCTCACCTGGTGTTTCAAGCCAAACTAGCTATGTTTTGTGAACTGGTTATTGACAGTTTTCATTTTACACAATTATCTCACTACAATAATGCTACGGCTACAGAGAGAAAGCGCCATGGTCCTGGAATGGTGAGAATAAATGTGTTTCCGCCCGGTTTCGAAGCGGGGACCTTTCGCGTGTGAGGCGAACGTGATGACCACTACACTACGGAAACTACACACCTTTTGATGATCAACTTTTCTTTTGGTTCAAAGACATACAACCAAGTTTTAATTGATCAGTTGGGGAATTGAACCACGGTCTCGCGCTAAAGTTAAGTCTTAAACTCACTCAAAATTCCCCATTCATTCTCTATCCTTGCTGACATCTAAGCATTGGTGGTTCAGTGGTAGAATTCTCGCCTGCCACGCGGGAGGCCCGGGTTCGATTCCCGGCCAATGCATGAACACTTCTTTACGGCCGTTGGAAACCACCGATATATGTAAATATCCATTCTTCAAGGCCAAATTCGGCTGACATGGAAGCATTGGTGGTTCAGTGATAGAATTCTCGCCTGCCATGCGGGAGGCCAGGGTTCAATTCATGAATTCATGAAAAGGACAATTACATTAACACTTCATAATTGTAAACCACAGTTATACACTCACTGGCCACTTTATTAGGTACACCTTGCTAGTACTGGGTTGGACCCCCTTTTGCTTTCAGAACTGCCTTAATTCTTTGTGCCATTGATTCATCAAGGTGCTGGAAACATCCCTCCGTTGACATGATAGCATCACGCAGTTGCTGCAGATTTGTCGGCTGCACATCCATGATGCGATTCTCCCGTTCCACCACATCCCAAAGGTGCTCTATTGAATTGAGATCTGGTGACTGTGGAGGCCATTGGAGTACAGTGAACTCATTGTCATGTTCATTGATTGGGCCTGCCAGATCTGCACGTTTCCAACTTAGAGGGTCAGTGTTGAATGCAGAATGTGCCTCTGCCCAAAAGGGAGGCCGTATCTTGGAGATGCAGGGGATTGAACCCTGGACCTCATACATGCAAAGCATGCGCTCTACCACTGAGCTACATCCCCAACGGGCAACTGCAGGGATTTTTGGAACACATAGCAACAGCATGGTAGAGGACGTTGTTGACCGTCATGGCTGTGCTGAGTCAGGACACTTGGAAGACTGTTTAGACAAGGACACCTCATCACAGATGCAGGGCACCAGTCTCTCCCTGGTGGTCTAGTGGTTAGGATTCGGCGCTCTCACCGCCGCGGCCCGGGTTCGATTCCCGGTCAGGGAATGAATTTTGTGGAGACACAACCCTCGTTCGCTGGAGTCCTTGAACGACACCTTGTTAAAACTCACAAAAAAGAAAAAAAAAAAGGCTCCTCCTTCGAGCCGGATTTGAACCAGCGACCTAAGGATTACTGCTATAGAACCTACAGTCCTCCGCTCTACCAACTGAGCTATCGAAGGGTGCCAACAGGACCGCCAGATCTACACGTTTCCAAGTTAGAAGGTGTTTTTGTGCTACATATTTAGCTAACAACTACGTTTCACTACCTTTGGACTGCTTTGCTTGAATTAGAGCTGCAAGAAACAAGTAGCTCTCCCCGTCGGGGAAAGGAACCCCGGTTTCCCACGTGACAGGCAGGGATACTGCCCACGATACTAACGAGGAGGTGGTATGGGAGGCCTGGGTTCGACTACCAACATGGGCAGAGGAGGTGGTTTGGAAGGCCTGGGCTCGATTCCCAGCCTGTGCACAAACACTTTTTGCCTAAATCCTTTGCTCACCTGGTGTTTCAAGCCAAACTAGCTATGTTTTGTGAACTGGTTATTGACAGTTTTCATTTTACACAATTATCTCACTACAATAATGCTACGGCTACAGAGAGAAAGCGCCATGGTCCTGGAATGGTGAGAATAAATGTGTTTCCGCCCGGTTTCGAACCGGGGACCTTTCGCGTGTGAGGCGATCGTGATGACCACTACACTACGGAAACTACACACCCTTTGATGATCAACTTTTCTTTTGGTTCAAAGACATACAACCAAGTTTTAATTGATCAGTTGGGGAATTGAACCACGGTCTCGCGCTAAAGTTAAGTCTTAAACTCACTCAAAATTCCCCATTCATTCTCTATCCTTGCTGACATCTAAGCATTGGTGGTTCAGTGGTAGAATTCTCGCCTGCCACGCGGGAGGCCCGGGTTCGATTCCCGGCCAATGCATGAACACTTCTTTACGGCCGTTGGAAACCACCGATATATGTAAATATCCATTCTTCAAGGCCGTATCTTGGAGATGCAGGGGATTGAACCCTGGACCTCATACATGCAAAGCATGCGCTCTACCACTGAGCTACATCCCCAACGGGCAACTGCAGGGATTTTTGGAACACATAGCAACAGCATGGTAGAGGACGTTGTTGACCGTCATGGCTGTGCTGAGTCAGGACACTTGGAAGACTGTTTAGACAAGGACACCTCATCACAGATGCAGGGCACCAGTCTCGGTCTAGTGGTTAGGATTCGGCGCTCTCACCGCCGCGGCCCGGGTTCGATTCCCGGTCAGGGAATGAATTTTGTGGAGACACAACCCTCGTTCGCTGGAGTCCTTGAACGACACCTTGTTAAAACTCACAAAAAAAAGAAAAAAAAAAAGGCTCCTCCTTCGAGACGGATTTGAACCAGCGACCTAAGGATTACTGCTATAGAACCTACAGTCCTCCGCTCTACCAACTGAGCTATCGAAGGGTGCCAACGGGACCGCCAGATCTGCACGTTTCCAAGTTAGAAGGTGTTTTTGTGCTACATATTTAGCTAACAACTACGTTTCACTACCTTTGGACTGCTTTGCTTGAATTAGAGCTGCAAGAAACAAGTAGCTCTCCCCGTCGGGGAAAGGAACCCCGGTTTCCCACGTGACAGGCAGGGATACTGCCCACGATACTAACGAGGAGGTGGTATGGGAGGCCTGGGTTCGATTACCAACATGGGCAGAGGAGGTGGTTTGGAAGGCCTGGGCTCGATTCCCAGCCTGTGCACAAAGACTTTTTGCCTAAATCCTTTGCTCACCTGGTGTTTCAAGCCAAACTAGCTATGTTTTGTGAACTGGTTATTGACAGTTTTCATTTTACACAATTATCTCACTACAATAATGCTACGGCTACAGAGAGAAAGCGCCATGGTCCTGGAATGGTGAGAATAAATGTGTTTCCGCCCGGTTTCGAAGCGGGGACCTTTCGCGTGTGAGGCGAACGTGATGACCACTACACTACGGAAACTACACACCCTTTGATGATCAACTTTTCTTTTGGTTCAAAGACATACAACCAAGTTTTAATTGATCAGTTGGGGAATTGAACCACGGTCTCGCGCTAAAGTTAAGTCTTAAACTCACTCAAAATTCCCCATTCATTCTCTATCCTTGCTGACATCTAAGCATTGGTGGTTCAGTGGTAGAATTCTCGCCTGCCACGCGGGAGCCCCGGGTTCGATTCCCGGCCAATGCATGAACACTTCTTTACGGCCGTTGGAAACCACCGATATATGTAAATATCCATTCTTCAAGGCCAAATTCGGCTGACATGGAAGCATTGGTGGTTCAGTGATAGAATTCTCGCCTGCCATGCGGGAGGCCAGGGTTCAATTCATGAATTCATGAAAAGGACAATTACATTAACACTTCATAATTGTAAACCACAGTTATACACTCACTGGCCACTTTATTAGGTACACCTTGCTAGTACTGGGTTGGACCCCCTTTTGCTTTCAGAACTGCCTTAATTCTTTGTGCCATTGATTCATCAAGGTGCTGGAAACATCCCTCCGTTGACATGATAGCATCACGCAGTTGCTGCAGATTTGTCGGCTGCACATCCATGATGCGATTCTCCCGTTCCACCACATCCCAAAGGTGCTCTATTGAATTGAGATCTGGTGACTGTGGAGGCCATTGGAGTACAGTGAACTCATTGTCATGTTCATTGATTGGGCCTGCCAGATCTGCACGTTTCCAACTTAGAGGGTCAGTGTTGAATGCAGAATGTGCCTCTGCCCAAAAGGGAGGCCGTATCTTGGAGATGCAGGGGATTGAACCCTGGACCTCATACATGCAAAGCATGCGCTCTACCACTGAGCTACATCCCCAACGGGCAACTGCAGGGATTTTTGGAACACATAGCAACAGCATGGTAGAGGACGTTGTTGACCGTCATGGCTGTGCTGAGTCAGGACACTTGGAAGACTGTTTAGACAAGGACACCTCATCACAGATGCAGGGCACCAGTCTCTCCCTGGTGGTCTAGTGGTTAGGATTCGGCGCTCTCACTGCCGCGGCCCGGGTTCGATTCCCGGTCAGGGAATGAATTTTGTGGAGACACAACCCCCGTTCGCTGGAGTCCTTGAATGACACCTTGTTAAAACTCACAAAAAAAGAAAAAAAAAAAGGCTCCTCCTTAGAGCCGGATTTGAACCAGCGACCTAAGGATTACTGCTATAGAACCTACAGTCCTCCGCTCTACCAACTGAGCTATCGAAGGGTGCCAACGGGACCGCCAGATCTGCACGTTTCCAAGTTAGAAGGTGTTTTTGTGCTACATATTTAGCTAACAACTACGTTTCACTACCTTTGGACTGCTTTGCTTGAATTAGAGCTGCAAGAAACAAGTAGCTCTCCCCGTCGGGGAAAGGAACCCCGGTTTCCCACGTGACAGGCAGGGATACTGCCCACGATACTAACGAGGAGGTGGTATGGGAGGCCTGGGTTCGATTACCAACATGGGCAGAGGAGGTGGTTTGGAAGGCCTGGGCTCGATTCCCAGCCTGTGCACAAAGACTTTTTGCCTAAATCCTTTGCTCACCTGGTGTTTCAAGCCAAACTAGCTATGTTTTGTGAACTGGTTATTGACAGTTTTCATTTTACACAATTATCTCACTACAATAATGCTACGGCTACAGAGAGAAAGCGCCATGGTCCTGGAATGGTGAGAATAAATGTGTTTCCGCCCGGTTTCGAACCGGGGACCTTTCACGTGTGAGGCGAACGTGATGACCACTACACTACGGAAACTACACACCCTTTGATGATCAACTTTTCTTTTGGTTCAAAGACATACAACCAAGTTTTAATTGATCAGTTGGGGAATTGAACCACGGTCTCGCGCTAAAGTTAAGTCTTAAACTCACTCAAAATTCCCCATTCATTCTCTATCCTTGCTGACATCTAAGCATTGGTGGTTCAGTGGTAGAATTCTCGCCTGCCACGCGGGAGGCCCGGGTTCGATTCCCGGCCAATGCATGAACACTTCTTTACGGCCGTTGGAAACCACCGATATATGTAAATATCCATTCTTCAAGGCCAAATTCGGCTGACATGGAAGCATTGGTGGTTCAGTGATAGAATTCTCGCCTGCCATGCGGGAGGCCAGGGTTCAATTCATGAATTCATGAAAAGGACAATTACATTAACACTTCATAATTGTAAACCACAGTTATACACTCACTGGCCACTTTATTAGGTACACCTTGCTAGTACTGGGTTGGACCCCCTTTTGCTTTCAGAACTGCCTTAATTCTTTGTGCCATTGATTCATCAAGGTGCTGGAAACATCCCTCCGTTGACATGATAGCATCACGCAGTTGCTGCAGATTTGTCGGCTGCACATCCATGATGCGATTCTCCCGTTCCACCACATCCCAAAGGTGCTCTATTGAATTGAGATCTGGTGACTGTGGAGGCCATTGGAGTACAGTGAACTCATTGTCATGTTCATTGATTGGGCCTGCCAGATCTGCACGTTTCCAACTTAGAGGGTCAGTGTTGAATGCAGAATGTGCCTCTGCCCAAAAGGGAGGCCGTATCTTGGCGATGCAGGGGATTGAACCCTGGACCTCATACATGCAAAGCATGCGCTCTACCACTGAGCTACATCCCCAACGGGCAACTGCAGGGATTTTTGGAACACATAGCAACAGCATGGTAGAGGACGTTGTTGACCGTCATGGCTGTGCTGAGTCAGGACACTTGGAAGACTGTTTAGACAAGGACACCTCATCACAGATGCAGGGCACCAGTCTCTCCCTGGTGGTCTAGTGGTTAGGATTCGGCGCTCTCACCGCCGCGGCCCTGGTTTGATTCCCGGTCAGGGAATGAATTTTGGGGAGACACAACCCTCGTTCGCTGGAGTCCTTGAACGACACCTTGTTAAAACTCACAAAAAAGAAAAAAAAAAAGGCTCCTCCTTCGAGCCGGATTTGAACCAGCGACCTAAGGATTACTGCTATAGAACCTACAGTCCTCCTCTCTACCAACTGAGCTATCGAAGGGTGCCAACGGGACCGCCAGATCTGCACGTTTCCAAGTTAGAAGGTGTTTTTGTGCTACATATTTAGCTAACAACTACATTTCACTACCTTTGGACTGCTTTGCTTGAATTAGAGCTGCAAGAAACAAGTAGCTCTCCCCGTCGGGGAAAGGAACCCCGGTTTCCCACGTGACAGGCAGGGATACTGCCCACGATCCTAACGAGGAGGTGGTATGGGAGGCCTGGGTTCGATTACCAACATGGGCAGAGGAGGTGGTTTGGAAGGCCTGGGCTCGATTCCCAGCCTGTGCACAAAGACTTTTTGCCTAAATCCTTTGCTCATCTGGTGTTTCAAGCCAAACTAGCTATGTTTTGTGAACTGGTTATTGACAGTTTTCATTTTACACAATTATCTCACTACAATAATGCTACGGCTACAGAGAGAAAGCGCCATGGTCCTGGAATGGTGAGAATAAATGTGTTTCCGCCCGGTTTCGAACCGGGGACCTTTCGCGTGTGAGGCGAACATGATGACCACTACACTACGGAAACTACACACCCTTTGATGATCAACTTTTCTTTTGGTTCAAAGACATACAACCAAGTTTTAATTGATCAGTTGGGGAATTGAACCACGGTCTCGCGCTAAAGTTAAGTCTTAAACTCACTCAAAATTCCCCATTCATTCTCTATCCTTGCTGACATCTAAGCATTGGTGGTTCAGTGGTAGAATTCTCGCCTGCCACGCGGGAGGCCCGGGTTCGATTCCCGGCCAATGCATGAACACTTCTTTACGGCCGTTGGAAACCACCGATATATGTAAATATCCATTCTTCAAGGCCAAATTCGGCTGACATGGAAGCATTGGTGGTTCAGTGATAGAATTCTCGCCTGCCATGCGGGAGGCCAGGGTTCAATTCATGAATTCATGAAAAGGACAATTACATTAACACTTCATAATTGTAAACCACAGTTATACACTCACTGGCCACTTTATTAGGTACACCTTGCTAGTACTGGGTTGGACCCCCTTTTGCTTTCAGAACTGCCTTAATTCTTTGTGCCATTGATTCATCAAGGTGCTGGAAACATCCCTCCGTTGACATGATAGCATCACGCAGTTGCTGCAGATTTGTCGGCTGCACATCCATGATGCGATTCTCCCGTTCCACCACATCCCAAAGGTGCTCTATTGAATTGAGATCTGGTGACTGTGGAGGCCATTGGAGTACAGTGAACTCATTGTCATGTTCATTGATTGGGCCTGCCAGATCTGCACGTTTCCAACTTAGAGGGTCAGTGTTGAATGCAGAATGTGCCTCTGCCCAAAAGGGAGGCCGTATCTTGGAGATGCAGGGGATTGAACCCTGGACCTCATACATGCAAAGCATGCGCTCTACCACTGAGCTACATCCCCAACGGGCAACTGCAGGGACATCTTTGCTGACATCTAAGCATTGGTGGTTCAGTGGTAGAATTCTCGCCTGCCACGCGGGAGGCCCGGGTTCGATTCCCGGCCAATGCATGAACACTTCTTTACGGCCGTTGGAAACCACCGATACATGTAAATATCCATTCTTCAAGGCCAAATTCGGCTGACATGGAAGCATTGGTGGTTCAGTGATAGAACCGGCCAATGCATGAACACTTCTTTACGGCCGTTGGAAACCACCGATATATGTAAATATCCATTCTTCAAGGCCAAATTCGGCTGACATGGAAGCATTGGTGGTTCAGTGATAGAATTCTCGCCTGCCATGCGGGAGGCCAGGGTTCAATTCATGAATTCATGAAAAGGACAATTACATTAACACTTCATGAGGACCTTTGATAATTGTAAACCACAGTTATACACTCACTGGCCACTTTATTAGGTACACCTTGCTAGTACTGGGTTGGACCCCCTTTTGCTTTCAGAACTGCCTTAATTCTTTGTGCCATTGATTCATCAAGGTGCTGGAAACATCCCTCCGTTGACATGATAGCATCACGCAGTTGCTGCAGATTTGTCGGCTGCACATCCATGATGCGATTCTCCCGTTCCACCACATCCCAAAGGTGCTCTATTGAATTGAGATCTGGTGACTGTGGAGGCCATTGGAGTACAGTGAACTCATTGTCATGTTCATTGATTGGGCCTGCCAGATCTGCACGTTTCCAACTTAGAGGGTCAGTGTTGAATGCAGAATGTGCCTCTGCCCAAAAGGGAGGCCGTATCTTGGAGATGCAGGGGATTGAAACCTGGACCTCATACATGCAAAGCATGCGCTCTACCACTGAGCTACATCCCCAACGGGCAACTGCAGGGATTTTTGGAACACATAGCAACAGCATGGTAGAGGACGTTGTTGACCGTCATGGCTGTGCTGAGTCAGGACACTTGGAAGACTGTTTAGACAAGGACACCTCATCACAGATGCAGGGCACCAGTCTCTCCCTGGTGGTCTAGTGGTTAGGATTCGGTGCTCTCACCGCCGCGGCCCGGGTTCGATTCCCGGTCAGGGAATGAATTTTGTGGAGACACAACCCTCGTTCGCTGGAGTCCTTGAACGACAACTTGTTAAAACTCACAAAAAAAAAAAAAAAAAGGCTCCTCCTTCGAGCCGGATTTGAACCAGCGACCTAAGGATTACTGCTATAGAACCTACAGTCCTCCGCTCTACCAACTGAGCTATCGAAGGGTGCCAACGGGACCGCCAGATCTGCACGTTTCCAAGTTAGAAGGTGTTTTTGTGCTACATATTTAGCTAACAACTACATTTCACTACCTTTGGACTGCTTTGCTTGAATTAGAGCTGCAAGAAACAAGTAGCTCTCCCCGTCGGGGAAAGGAACCCCGGTTTCCCACGTGACAGGCAGGGATACTGCCCACGATACTAACGAGGAGGTGGTATGGGAGGCCTGGGTTCGATTACCAACATGGGCAGAGGAGGTGGTTTGGAAGGCCTGGGCTCGATTCCCAGCCTGTGCACAAACACTTTTTGCCTAAATCCTTTGCTCACCTGGTGTTTCAAGCCAAACTAGCTATGTTTTGTGAACTGGTTATTGACAGTTTTCATTTTACACAATTATCTCACTCCAATAATGCTACGGCTACAGAGAGAAAGCGCCATGGTCCTGGAATGGTGAGAATAAATGTGTTTCCGCCCGGTTTCGAACCGGGGACCTTTCGCGTGTGAGGCGAACGTGATGACCACTACACTACGGAAACTACACACCCTTTGATGATCAACTTTTCTTTTGGTTCAAAGACATACAACCAAGTTTTAATTGATCAGTTGGGGAATTGAACCACGGTCTCGCGCTAAAGTTAAGTCTTAAACTCACTCAAAATTCCCCATTCATTCTCTATCCTTGCTGACATCTAAGCATTGGTGGTTCAGTGGTAGAATTCTCGCCTGCCACGCGGGAGGCCTGGGTTCGATTCCCGGCCAATGCATGAACACTTCTTTACGGCCGTTGGAAACCACCGATATATGTAAATATCCATTCTTCAAGGCCAAATTCGGCTGACATGGAAGCATTGGTGGTTCAGTGATAGAATTCTCGCCTGCCATGCGGGAGGCCAGGGTTCAATTCATGAATTCATGAAAAGGACAATTACATTAACACTTCATGAGGACCTTTGATAATTGTAAACCACAGTTATACACTCACTGGCCACTTTATTAGGTACACCTTGCTAGTACTGGGTTGGACCCCCTTTTGCTTTCAGAACTGCCTTAATTCTTTGTGCCATTGATTCATCAAGGTGCTGGAAACATCCCTCCGTTGACATGATAGCATCACGCAGTTGCTGCAGATTTGTCGGCTGCACATCCATGATGCGATTCTCCCGTTCCACCACATCCCAAAGGTGCTCTATTGAATTGAGATCTGGTGACTGTGGAGGCCATTGGAGTACAGTGAACTCATTGTCATGTTCATTGATTGGGCCTGCCAGATCTGCACGTTTCCAACTTAGAGGGTCAGTGTTGAATGCAGAATGTGCCTCTGCCCAAAAGGGAGGCCGTATCTTGGAGATGCAGGGGATTGAACCCTGGACCTCATACATGCAAAGCATGCGCTCTACCACTGAGCTACATCCCCAACTGGCAACTGCAGGGATTTTTGGAACACATAGCAACAGCATGGTAGAGGACGTTGTTGACCGTCATGGCTGTGCTGAGTCAGGACACTTGGAAGACTGTTTAGACAAGGACACCTCATCACAGATGCAGGGCACCAGTCTCTCCCTGGTGGTCTAGTGGTTAGGATTCGGCGCTCTCACCGCCGCGGCCCTGGTTTGATTCCCGGTCAGGGAATGAATTTTGGGGAGACACAACCCTCGTTCGCTGGAGTCCTTGAACGACACCTTGTTAAAACTCACAAAAAAGAAAAAAAAAAAGGCTCCTCCTTCGAGCCGGATTTGAACCAGCGACCTAAGGATTACTGCTATAGAACCTACAGTCCTCCTCTCTACCAACTGAGCTATCGAAGGGTGCCAACGGGACCGCCAGATCTGCACGTTTCCAAGTTAGAAGGTGTTTTTGTGCTACATATTTAGCTAACAACTACATTTCACTACCTTTGGACTGCTTTGCTTGAATTAGAGCTGCAAGAAACAAGTAGCTCTCCCCGTCGGGGAAAGGAACCCCGGTTTCCCACGTGACAGGCAGGGATACTGCCCACGATCCTAACGAGGAGGTGGTATGGGAGGCCTGGGTTCGATTACCAACATGGGCAGAGGAGGTGGTTTGGAAGGCCTGGGCTCGATTCCCAGCCTGTGCACAAACACTTTTTGCCTAAATCCTTTGCTCACCTGGTGTTTCAAGCCAAACTAGCTATGTTTTGTGAACTGGTTATTGACAGTTTTCATTTTACACAATTATCTCACTACAATAATGCTACGGCTACAGAGAGAAAGCGCCATGGTCCTGGAATGGTGAGAATAAATGTGTTTCCGCCCGGTTTCGAACCAGGGACCTTTCGCGTGTGAGGCGAACGTGATGACCACTACACTACGGAAACTACACACCCTTTGATGATCAACTTTTCTTTTGGTTCAAAGACATACAACCAAGTTTTAATTGATCAGTTGGGGAATTGAACCACGGTCTCGCGCTAAAGTTAAGTCTTAAACTCACTCAAAATTCCCCATTCATTCTCTATCTTTGCTGACATCTAAGCATTGGTGGTTCAGTGGTAGAATTCTCGCCTGCCACGCGGGAGGCCCTGGTTCGATTCCAGGCCAATGCATGAACACTTCTTTACGGCCGTTGGAAACCACCGATATATGTAAATATCCATTCTTCAAGGCCAAATTCGGCTGACATGGAAGCATTGGTGGTTCAGTGATAGAACCGGCCAATGCATGAACACTTCTTTACGGCCGTTGGAAACCACCGATATATGTAAATATCCATTCTTCAAGGCCAAATTCGGCTGACATGGAAGCATTGGTGGTTCAGTGATAGAATTCTCGCCTGCCATGCGGGAGGCCAGGGTTCAATTCATGAATTCATGAAAAGGACAATTACATTAACACTTCATGAGGACCTTTGATAATTGTAAACCACAGTTATACACTCACTGGCCACTTTATTAGGTACACCTTGCTAGTACTGGGTTGGACCCCCTTTTGCTTTCAGAACTGCCTTAATTCTTTGTGCCATTGATTCATCAAGGTGCTGGAAACATCCCTCCGTTGACATGATAGCATCACGCAGTTGCTGCAGATTTGTCGGCTGCACATCCATGATGCGATTCTCCCGTTCCACCACATCCCAAAGGTGCTCTATTGAATTGAGATCTGGTGACTGTGGAGGCCATTGGAGTACAGTGAACTCATTGTCATGTTCATTGATTGGGCCTGCCAGATCTGCACGTTTCCAACTTAGAGGGTCAGTGTTGAATGCAGAATGTGCCTCTGCCCAAAAGGGAGGCCGTATCTTGGAGATGCAGGGGATTGAACCCTGGACCTCATACATGCAAAGCATGCGCTCTACCACTGAGCTACATCCCCAACGGGCAACTGCAGGGATTTTTGGAACACATAGCAACAGCATGGTAGAGGACGTTGTTGACCGTCATGGCTGTGCTGAGTCAGGACACTTGGAAGACTGTTTAGACAAGGACACCTCATCACAGATGCAGGGCACCAGTCTCTCCCTGGTGGTCTAGTGGTTAGGATTCGGCGCTCTCACCGCCGCGGCCCTGGTTTGATTCCCGGTCAGGGAATGAATTTTGGGGAGACACAACCCTCGTTCGCTGGAGTCCTTGAACGACACCTTGTTAAAACTCACAAAAAAGAAGAAAAAAAAAGGCTCCTCCTTCGAGCCGGATTTGAACCAGCGACCTAAGGATTACTGCTATAGAACCTACAGTCCTCCTCTCTACCAACTGAGCTATCGAAGGGTGCCAACGGGACCGCCAGATCTGCACGTTTCCAAGTTAGAAGGTGTTTTTGTGCTACATATTTAGCTAACAACTACATTTCACTACCTTTGGACTGCTTTGCTTGAATTAGAGCTGCAAGAAACAAGTAGCTCTCCCCGTCGGGGAAAGGAACCCCGGTTTCCCACGTGACAGGCAGGGATACTGCCCACGATACTAACGAGGAGGTGGTATGGGAGGCCTGGGTTCAATTACCAACATGGGCAGAGGAGGTGGTTTGGAAGGCCTGGGCTCGATTCCCAGCCTGTGCACAAACACTTTTTGCCTAAATCCTTTGCTCACCTGGTGTTTCAAGCCAAACTAGCTATGTTTTGTGAACTGGTTATTGACAGTTTTCATTTTACACAATTATCTCACTACAATAATGCTACGGCTACAGAGAGAAAGCGCCATGGTCCTGGAATGGTGAGAATAAATGTGTTTCCGCCCGGTTTCGAACCAGGGACCTTTCGCGTGTGAGGCGAACGTGATGACCACTACACTACGGAAACTACACACCCTTTGATGATCAACTTTTCTTTTGGTTCAAAGACATACAACCAAGTTTTAATTGATCAGTTGGGGAATTGAACCACGGTCTCGCGCTAAAGTTAAGTCTTAAACTCACTCAAAATTCCCCATTCATTCTCTATCCTTGCTGACATCTAAGCATTGGTGGTTCAGTGGTAGAATTCTCGCCTGCCACGTGGGAGGCCCGGGTTCGATTCCCGGCCAATGCATGAACACTTCTTTACGGCCGTTGGAAACCACCGATATATGTAAATATCCATTCTTCAAGGCCAAATTCGGCTGACATGGAAGCATTGGTGGTTCAGTGATAGAATTCTCGCCTGCCATGCGGGAGGCCAGGGTTCAATTCATGAATTCATGAAAAGGACAATTACATTAACACTTCATGAGGACCTTTGATAATTGTAAACCACAGTTATACACTCACTGGCCACTTTATTAGGTACACCTTGCTAGTACTGGGTTGGACCCCCTTTTGCTTTCAGAACTGCCTTAATTCTTTGTGCCATTGATTCATCAAGGTGCTGGAAACATCCCTCCGTTGACATGATAGCATCACGCAGTTGCTGCAGATTTGTCGGCTGCACATCCATGATGCGATTCTCCCGTTCCACCACATCCCAAAGGTGCTCTATTGAATTGAGATCTGGTGACTGTGGAGGCCATTGGAGTACAGTGAACTCATTGTCATGTTCATTGATTGGGCCTGCCAGATCTGCACGTTTCCAACTTAGAGGGTCAGTGTTGAATGCAGAATGTGCCTCTGCCCAAAAGGGAGGCCGTATCTTGGAGATGCAGGGGATTGAACCCTGGACCTCATACATGCAAAGCATGCGCTCTACCACTGAGCTACATCCCCAACGGGCAACTGCAGGGATTTTTGGAACACATAGCAACAGCATGGTAGAGGACGTTGTTGACCGTCATGGCTGTGCTGAGTCAGGACACTTGGAAGACTGTTTAGACAAGGACACCTCATCACAGATGCAGGGCACCAGTCTCTCCCTGGTGGTCTAGTGGTTAGGATTCTGCGCTCTCACCGCCGCGGCCCTGGTTTGATTCCCGGTCAGGGAATGAATTTTGGGGAGACACAACCCTCGTTCGCTGGAGTCCTTGAACGACACCTTGTTAAAACTCACAAAAAAGAAAAAAAAAAAGGCTCCTCCTTCGAGCCGGATTTGAACCAGCGACCTAAGGATTACTGCTATAGAACCTACAGTCCTCCTCTCTACCAACTGAGCTATCGAAGGGTGCCAACGGGACCGCCAGATCTGCACGTTTCCAAGTTAGAAGGTGTTTTTGTGCTACATATTTAGCTAACAACTACATTTCACTACCTTTGGACTGCTTTGCTTGAATTAGAGCTGCAAGAAACAAGTAGCTCTCCCCGTCGGGGAAAGGAACCCCGATTTCCCACGTGACAGGCAGGGATACTGCCCACGATACTAACGAGGAGGTGGTATGGGAGGCCTGGGTTCGATTACCAACATGGGCAGAGGAGGTGGTTTGGAAGGCCTGGGCTCGATTCCCAGCCTGTGCACAAAGACTTTTTGCCTAAATCCTTTGCTCACCTGGTGTTTCAAGCCAAACTAGCTATGTTTTGTGAACTGGTTATTGACAGTTTTCATTTTACACAATTATCTCACTCCAATAATGCTACGGCTACAGAGAGAAAGCGCCATGGTCCTGGAATGGTGAGAATAAATGTGTTTCCGCCCGGTTTCGAACCGGGGACCTTTCGCGTGTGAGGCGAACGTGATGACCACTACACTACGGAAACTACACACCCTTTGATGATCAACTTTTCTTTTGGTTCAAAGACATACAACCAAGTTTTAATTGATCAGTTGGGGAATTGAACCACGGTCTCGCGCTAAAGTTAAGTCTTAAACTCACTCAAAATTCCCCATTCATTCTCTATCCTTGCTGACATCTAAGCATTGGTGGTTCAGTGGTAGAATTCTCGCCTGCCACGTGGGAGGCCCGGGTTCGATTCCCGGCCAATGCATGAACACTTCTTTACGGCCGTTGGAAACCACCGATATATGTAAATATCCATTCTTCAAGGCCAAATTCGGCTGACATGGAAGCATTGGTGGTTCAGTGATAGAATTCTCGCCTGCCATGCGGGAGGCCAGGGTTCAATTCATGAATTCATGAAAAGGACAATTACATTAACACTTCATGAGGACCTTTGATAATTGTAAACCACAGTTATACACTCACTGGCCACTTTATTAGGTACACCTTGCTAGTACTGGGTTGGACCCCCTTTTGCTTTCAGAACTGCCTTAATTCTTTGTGCCATTGATTCATCAAGGTGCTGGAAACATCCCTCCGTTGACATGATAGCATCACGCAGTTGCTGCAGATTTGTCGGCTGCACATCCATGATGCGATTCTCCCGTTCCACCACATCCCAAAGGTGCTCTATTGAATTGAGATCTGGTGACTGTGGAGGCCATTGGAGTACAGTGAACTCATTGTCATGTTCATTGATTGGGCCTGCCAGATCTGCACGTTTCCAACTTAGAGGGTCAGTGTTGAATGCAGAATGTGCCTCTGCCCAAAAGGGAGGCCGTATCTTGGAGATGCAGGGGATTGAACCCTGGACCTCATACATGCAAAGCATGCGCTCTACCACTGAGCTACATCCCCAACGGGCAACTGCAGGGATTTTTGGAACACATAGCAATAGCATGGTAGAGGACGTTGTTGACCGTCATGGCTGTGCTGAGTCAGGACACTTGGAAGACTGTTTAGACAAGGACACCTCATCACAGATGCAGGGCACCAGTCTCTCCCTGGTGGTCTAGTGGTTAGGATTCGGCGCTCTCACCGCCGCGGCCCGGGTTCGATTCCCGGTCAGGGAATGAATTTTGTGGAGACACAACCCTCGTTCGCTGGAGTCCTTGAACGACACCTTGTTAAAACTCACAAAAAAGAAAAAAAAAAAGGCTCCTCCTTCGAGCCGGATTTGAACCAGCGACCTAAGGATTACTGCTATAGAACCTACAGTCCTCCGCTCTACCAACTGAGCTATCGAAGGGTGCCAACAGGACCGCCAGATCTACACGTTTCCAAGTTAGAAGGTGTTTTTGTGCTACATATTTAGCTAACAACTACGTTTCACTACCTTTGGACTGCTTTGCTTGAATTAGAGCTGCAAGAAACAAGTAGCTCTCCCCGTCGGGGAAAGGAACCCCGGTTTCCCACGTGACAGGCAGGGATACTGCCCACGATACTAACGAGGAGGTGGTATGGGAGGCCTGGGTTCGATTACCAACATGGGCAGAGGAGGTGGTTTGGAAGGCCTGGGCTCGATACCCAGCCTGTTCACAAACACTTTTTGCCTAAATCCTTTGCTCAGCTGGTGTTTCAAGCCAAACTAGCTATGTTTTGTGAACTGGTTATTGACAGTTTTCATTTTACACAATTATCTCACTACAAAAATGCTACGGCTACAGAGAGAAAGCGCCATGGTCCTGGACCCTGTGCGTATATTATGAATATTTCTGTTACATATGATGGTAAACAGACACTAGGGAGATTCTCATTGTCTGACAACAAGAGTGACGGAGTCTAAACTGTGACCATCACTGACCTGTCTGAACAGGATGCTGGGCCATACTGGTGTGGAGTGAATGTCAAGAGAACCGAAGCGGGCTTCATCGCACTGATTAGTCAGGCGCATCTGCATGTTGAAGGTGAGTGACTGAAAGGTTGACCAGGACCGAAAGAACGATTAAAAGAAGGAACATTGTAAATAAACAGGGTTTTCCCTTATCACCACCACCGAATCCGCCTCTGTGTTTAGGACCTTTGTTACAGTGGCTCCCAACGAGGGGCAAAGGAGGCGGATTCGGCTGTGATAAGGGAAAACCCTGTTTATTTACAATGTTCCTTCTTTTTTTCGTTCTTTCGGTCCTGGTCGACTTTTCAGTCATAGCTTTTCAGCCCTTTTCTCCCCCAAAGCAGAGGCACACACATCTTAAACCATTTCGTTAACGAGGCTTCATTCGCAACAGGTGCGCAACGAAGCCTCGCTTCCGTAACCCTTGCCACGGTCCTGTAGCTCCCTCTACAGGCCGAACGCTGCATGTCCCCCCACGATTGATTTGATTCATAACCATTTTTATTGACAATGAAGTGTATGGCGATAAAAGCTTATGATTGATGACAGGTAGACAGATTTGATTGATTATAAAATATTGCTCCTAGTCCCATGACAGAATTTCACAGTTAGATGTATTGCTCCTAGTCCCATGACAGACTTTGACAGTTAGATTGACATTCTTCCTCTTGTTGGCCTCAGATGGTGACCAAGAAGCACAGGGCCATGGGGGACAGGACAGTGAGTGGCTGTCTCGCCTCAAGACCTCTGCCACCACTGGGGTTTGGCCCTCTGATGTAGGGGACAGGCCAGCCCCCAGTCAGAATAGGTGGTATGCTCTCTACCAGAAGGTAAATTTTGTCTGTGAAATACACCAACAGATTAAACAGATATAGGCTAGGTTGTATATGCCATGACATTGAGCATACCATGTGGTTACAGATTGAGAAATATCCAGTGCAGACCCGCGGCCAGACATCGTTGTTTGGTGGGCCAGAGTTGTGTCTGTGGATTTCACTCCCAGAAGGTAATGAAGGGACATCAGATGTAACTATTTGTCATGCTGAAATATCAGTAGTATTGATACTTGTTGTATCTGTATGTCTTCAGCAGCCAGCCAGTGTTCCACCGGCACCCACATCTGCCTCAGTGCCTGTTGCTGCCACGGTCCAGGGTCCAGTTCCACCTCGTGCCACGGCCCCTGCAGAGACCACAGCCTCAGTCCCTGCCAAGCCTGTGCAGAGTCCTCTGCAGCCTACATTGACTGTGTCAATGGTAAATATTTCCATAACATTTTGCCAAACGTTATCCATCCATTTTATCGCAGCACTGTTTTGTCATCATTTTATTCTGACCAATTTCACTTGCCATTCTTCTCTTTAGTTTTATAAATCCTGGTTTGGAGGGGCTTCTGGTGCTGCAGCCAAACCAAACCTTGTGGCTAGGTAGCCAGTTGAGGTATTACATGGATTTGTTCGTCTTAATGTCTCTGTGTTATTAGTGTAACTCGTGTGACTAATGTGGCTTATGTCTACAATCACATAGGTACATGCACAATCACAATATCAATCAACCTAACAATCACAATATAGTCTCCTGGTGTACTCTACCTTTCCTCTCCCTCACAGTCTCTGTCCAGCCCTGCTACTACCTCTGCTGGTACTCCATGAGGACCCCCTCCTCTGTTCCCAAGTCCCTGTCCAGCCCTGCTACGGCCTCCATGAGGACCCCTTCCCCTGTACCCAAGTCCCTGTCCAGCCCTGCTATGGCCTCTTTGAGGACCCCTTCCCCTGTACTACCCATGTCCCCCTCCAGCCCTGCCTCCACCTATATTAGGACCATCTCCCCTTTCTCTCTGCCTCCATCCCCCTCTGCTTCGGCGTCTGTGAGGACCACCTCTACCTCTCAGGCTACTGCCAGCCCTGCAAGTGCCTCTGTAAGTGCTCTCTTTTTTACCTGTGTTTATGTTTGTGTGTGTGTGTGTGTGTGTGTGTGTGTGTGTGTGTGTGTGTGTGTGTGAGTGTGAGTGTGTGTGTGTGTGTTAAATAACTTTGATATTATTATTGCATGTGTAATTCACTGAGTTTGGCTTCTTTTCTTTTTTTTCAGGATGAGTCCGATGTGGGTGTTTTCCCTACTACTGGTCCTGCTGCGCCTCCTGGTCCTCTCCTTGGTCCTGCTGCCCCTCCTTGTCCTCTCCTTGGTCCTGCTGCCCCTCTTGGTCCTCTGCTTGGTCCTGCTGCCCCTCTTGGTCCTCTCTATTGTCCTGCTGCCCCTGCCTTTCTCGTTCAGGCGCCCGATTCATTCTGGCTGCCGGCAGAGATGAAGAAGACCATTCCACAGCAAGACCAGCGATGATCATCCACTCTGTGGGAGAACCAGAGGCTGCGGCCAAACTTGAAGCTCTGGTACGAGCCACCGGTACCAGGGCTCATTTACAACCTGGCCCCAACACCAGAGCACTTTTTCACCCACAGGCTCCTGGCGTGGATGCCCTACAATCTGTGGAAGGTCAGGGTGTGCTGCCCAGTGTGTAGGAGGCAGCTCACAGGTTTTTTTTGTGTTTATTTCACTAATCTTTTTTCAATTTTCAAATATAAATGTTTTATCTGAGTTTTATTCAATCAATTTGACACATTGCTAATAGCGAGTGATGCAGTCCATAACAGAAAGAAACAGAGGTCTGATCATTTTATAACTGATATCATTTCAGATGCTTAAACAAAATTACACACACAACTTGAATAGAGTAACAGACCTGTGGGCCAAAAGCACAGTCATTAAACATTGTTAAAACAACAGCAAGTATATATTTTTCGATTTCAAATATAATTCTTTTTATCTGAGTTCTACAAGAGAAAGAAACAGAGGTCTGATCATTTTATAAATGTGCCTGTTTTTATTTCTGGCGCTGGTGGGATTCGTACCGGTGACCTTCGGATCCACTCTTTCCCCCATTCAAAAGCGGAAAAGGCGAAGATTTTTCTTTTTCTTTAATCGTTAGAATACATACTGACAAATAAACTAATAGATAATGGAAAAGAAGCCTCAATTTCTCTCTCTCTCTTTATTTTCCCTCTTTTTTCTCCTTCCCCCCCCCTTAACAGACTATTGTTCCCCAGCTTTGGCGCGAGTGGTTAAGGCGATGGACTGTTACTCCATTGTGCTCTGTATGCGTTGGTTCGAATCCCATCCTCTTTGCACAGCCTTGCTTCTTTTTCCGCTTGGATGACCGTGGGCGTGGAAACAGAGAAGACGGCGGCGGTGGAGAAACAATGCAAAGCATGCGGCACTTCCTTCGGAGGCCACATTCAGACGGGACATCGTCCAAAAGCTTTTTTGAGAACGGAGACAGCTTCAACATAGAAGGCAGAGGCGGGGTTCGAACCGAAAAGGACACCTAACTTGCATTGGCCGGGAATTAAACCCGGGTCAACTGCTTGGAAGGCAGCTATACTCACCATTATACCACCAATGCGATAATCCATTGTGCTCTGCACGCGTGGCTTTGAATCCCATCCTCGTCACACAGCCATGCTTCTTTGTCAGCTTGGACGACCGTGAGCGTGGAAACAGAGGAGGTGGAGAAGCAATGGAAAGCGTGCGGCACAGCCTTCGGAGACCACATTCAGACGGACGTCGTCCAACAGCTTCTTTGAGCACGGAGACAGCTTCAACCTAGGCGGGGTTCGAACCGACGCTTTCAACGAGACTGAAGTGTCATTCTTGAACTTTGGATACGCAGGCATGGGCCCATCGGGAAAAGGACACCAAACTTGCATTGGCCGGGAATCGAACCCGGGTCAACTGCTTGGAAGGCAGCTATGCTCACCACTATACCACCAATGCGCTTATGAGACCATTCACGACCACCACATTCATATGCACTTCAGGACTCACCATTTCAACATTTTGCAGGGTCTTTGTTGTCATTTTTATTTCATGGGCTGGATTACTCAGTAAAAAAGGGAGGGGGGGGGGGCGAGAAAAACGTTACAACAATGCAAACACAATGAAAGTAAACTCCCTGCTTTTTGCCGACAGGGCGGACACATCCCCCAACCTGAGGCTCCATTGCGGGGGACGGGTATCCAGTAGTAGGTGGCTCGTTGGTCTAGGGGTATGATTCTCGCTTCGGGTGCGAGAGGTCCCGGGTTCAAATCCCGGACGAGCCCTCTGATTTAGCCTTTCACCAGCTCGAACGACTCAATCAAAGTGTCTTGGGTCGCCGATTCAGCAGATGGATCACCTTGCCAGCGTTGCGAATGAAAATATTTCATGGGCTGGATTACTCAGTAAAAAAGGGAGGGGGGGGGCGAGAAAAACGTTACAACAATGCAAACACAGTGAAAGTAAACTCCCTGCTTTATGCAGACAGTGCGGACACTTCCCACAACCTGAGGCTCCGTTGCGGTGGAGGGGCAAGGTGTTGTCAGACGGTTCGTTGGTCTAGTGGTATGATTCTCGCTTTGGGTGTGAGAGGTCCTGGGTTCAAATGCCGGACGAGCCCTTTGACGAAACCTTTCACAAGCTGGGTCCACCAAATGAAAGTCCTTTGGCTCAAAGGTTCAACAACTGTTTCCCCAGGTAGCAGCAAAATTCCACTGTTAAAAAGCCTTTCCTCACGTCCTGGCTTTCAGTATCCGGTTTCAACATAGAAGGCAGAGGCGGGGTTCGAACCGAAAAGGACACCTAACTTGCATTGGCCGGGAATTAAACCCGGGTCAACTGCTTGGAAGGCAGCTATACTCACCATTATACCACCAATGCGATAATCCATTGTGCTCTGCACGCGTGGGTTCGAATCCCATCCTCGTCGCACAGCCATGCTTCTTTGTCAGCTTGGACGACCGTGGGTTCGAGTCCCACCAGAGTCGCTTGATTCTGTTTGCTTCTTAATACAGGTGACCTCTGGCAGGGTTTATTTTGAAACAGCCTTCTTCTAAACAGGAGATCCTGGGTTCGAATCCCAGCGGTGCCTCAGATTTCTGCTTGCACTCACAGCAAAATCCATCTTCAAGCACTGCTTTATTATTATTTTTAACAGTTTTAGACTTTTTGGTTACAGGGGAGAGATTACATTCCTACTTTCACTCAGGCTCTGTGGCATTGGACTTCTAGGCTTCTCAGTGGTAGGGATTCAAAGGTTGTGGGTTCGAGTCCCACCAGAGTCGCTTGATTCTGTTTGCTTCTTAACCCTCCTATTATGTTCAAATAAACTTACAACTTTGATGTTTCGGGTCAATTTGACCCGAGCAATGTAAACATGCAGAAAATGATTTTAACTGAAAGTCTTAACCAAGTTTCTCTCTCAGCTACTTTAGGCCTTTCTACTGACCATCTTTATAGCCCAGTAAATAATACATGACTGCCCCCAACCTCCCCTTATACATCAAGTATTGATTGTATATGACTATTGCGAAAAATGCAAATCACTGTACTATCTCATTCATTGACCTAAAATGAAAAACAAATTATGTTTTGGTGTTTGCAGGGCTTTATGTTGATATTAAGTGCTCATTAAAGAGTTCAAATGCAGATTGTATGTCTTGTATATGACTGCTAGCATATCTGGTGGGGCCTGGAACCATTTTGATGACATTAGCTGCAGTCAGGCTACCCTGTCTTGTAACTGGGGATCCAGACCATAGGAGCTTTCCATTTTTGGATGTCATGTTTCTTGGTGGTTGAGATATGACAAGGGGGTTTATTTGTGTTTGAGAAACCACAGGAGGGTCAGAATGTCCTATCTCACTGGCGTCATTCTCGTCAGAGCAGGATGCCGCATAATCAGGGTCCTCAACCGGTCCTCAAATCAGGGATACTGCCCACGATACTAACGAGGAGGTGGTATGGGAGGCCTGGGTTCGATTACCAACATGGGCAGAGGAGGTGGTTTGGAAGGCCTGGGCTCGATTCCCAGCCTGTTCACAAACACTTTTTGCCTAAATCCTTTGCTCAGCTGGTGTTTCAAGCCAAACTAGCTATGTTTTGTGAACTGGTTATTGACAGTTTTCATTTTACACAATTATCTCACTACAAAAATGCTACGGCTACAGAGAGAAAGCGCCATGGTCCTGGACCCTGTGCGTATATTATGAATATTTCTGTTACATATGATGGTAAACAGACACTAGGGAGATTCTCATTGTCTGAAAACAAGAGTGACGGAGTCTAAACTGTGACCATCACTGACCTGTCTGAACAGGATGCTGGGCCATACTGGTGTGGAGTGAATGTCAAGAGAACCGAAGCGGGCTTCATCGCACTGATTAGTCAGGCGCATCTGCATGTTGAAGGTGAGTGACTGAAAGGTTGACCAGGACCGAAAGAACGATTAAAAGAAGGAACATTGTAAATAAACAGGGTTTTCCCTTATCACCACCACCGAATCCGCCTCTGTGTTTAGGACCTTTGTTACAGTGGCTCCCAACGAGGGGCAAAGGAGGCGGATTCGGCTGTGATAAGGGAAAACCCTGTTTATTTACAATGTTCCTTCTTTTTTTCGTTCTTTCGGTCCTGGTCGACTTTTCAGTCATAGCTTTTCAGCCCTTTTCTCCCCCAAAGCAGAGGCACACACATCTTAAACCATTTCGTTAACGAGGCTTCATTCGCAACAGGTGCGCAACGAAGCCTCGCTTCCGTAACCCTTGCCACGGTCCTGTAGCTCCCTCTACAGGCCGAACGCTGCATGTCCCCCCACGATTGATTTGATTCATAACCATTTTTATTGACAATGAAGTGTATGGCGATAAAAGCTTATGATTGATGACAGGTAGACAGATTTGATTGATTATAAAATATTGCTCCTAGTCCCATGACAGAATTTCACAGTTAGATGTATTGCTCCTAGTCCCATGACAGACTTTGACAGTTAGATTGACATTCTTCCTCTTGTTGGCCTCAGATGGTGACCAAGAAGCACAGGGCCATGGGGGACAGGACAGTGAGTGGCTGTCTCGCCTCAAGACCTCTGCCACCACTGGGGTTTGGCCCTCTGATGTAGGGGACAGGCCAGCCCCCAGTCAGAATAGGTGGTATGCTCTCTACCAGAAGGTAAATTTTGTCTGTGAAATACACCAACAGATTAAACAGATATAGGCTAGGTTGTATATGCCATGACATTGAGCATACCATGTGGTTACAGATTGAGAAATATCCAGTGCAGACCCGCGGCCAGACATCGTTGTTTGGTGGGCCAGAGTTGTGTCTGTGGATTTCACTCCCAGAAGGTAATGAAGGGACATCAGATGTAACTATTTGTCATGCTGAAATATCAGTAGTATTGATACTTGTTGTATCTGTATGTCTTCAGCAGCCAGCCAGTGTTCCACCGGCACCCACATCTGCCTCAGTGCCTGTTGCTGCCACGGTCCAGGGTCCAGTTCCACCTCGTGCCACGGCCCCTGCAGAGACCACAGCCTCAGTCCCTGCCAAGCCTGTGCAGAGTCCTCTGCAGCCTACATTGACTGTGTCAATGGTAAATATTTCCATAACATTTTGCCAAACGTTATCCATCCATTTTATCGCAGCACTGTTTTGTCATCATTTTATTCTGACCAATTTCACTTGCCATTCTTCTCTTTAGTTTTATAAATCCTGGTTTGGAGGGGCTTCTGGTGCTGCAGCCAAACCAAACCTTGTGGCTAGGTAGCCAGTTGAGGTATTACATGGATTTGTTCGTCTTAATGTCTCTGTGTTATTAGTGTAACTCGTGTGACTAATGTGGCTTATGTCTACAATCACATAGGTACATGCACAATCACAATATCAATCAACCTAACAATCACAATATAGTCTCCTGGTGTCCTCTACCTTTCCTCTCCCTCACAGTCTCTGTCCAGCCCTGCTACTACCTCTGCTGGTACTCCATGAGGACCCCCTCCTCTGTTCCCAAGTCCCTGTCCAGCCCTGCTACGGCCTCCATGAGGACCCCTTCCCCTGTACCCAAGTCCCTGTCCAGCCCTGCTATGGCCTCTTTGAGGACCCCTTCCCCTGTACTACCCATGTCCCCCTCCAGCCCTGCCTCCACCTATATTAGGACCATCTCCCCTTTCTCTCTGCCTCCATCCCCCTCTGCTTCGGCGTCTGTGAGGACCACCTCTACCTCTCAGGCTACTGCCAGCCCTGCAAGTGCCTCTGTAAGTGCTCTCTTTTTTACCTGTGTTTATGTTGTGTGTGTGTGTGTGTGTGTGTGTGTGTGTGTGTGTGTGTGTGTGTGTGTGTGTGTGTGAGTGTGAGTGTGTGTGTGTGTTAAATAACTTTGATATTATTATTGCATGTGTAATTCACTGAGTTTGGCTTCTTTTCTTTTTTTTCAGGATGAGTCCGATGTGGGTGTTTTCCCTACTACTGGTCCTGCTGCGCCTCCTGGTCCTCTCCTTGGTCCTGCTGCCCCTCCTTGTCCTCTCCTTGGTCCTGCTGCCCCTCTTGGTCCTCTGCTTGGTCCTGCTGCCCCTCTTGGTCCTCTCTATTGTCCTGCTGCCCCTGCCTTTCTCGTTCAGGCGCCCGATTCATTCTGGCTGCCGGCAGAGATGAAGAAGACCATTCCACAGCAAGACCAGCGATGATCATCCACTCTGTGGGAGAACCAGAGGCTGCGGCCAAACTTGAAGCTCTGGTACGAGCCACCGGTACCAGGGCTCATTTACAACCTGGCCCCAACACCAGAGCACTTTTTCACCCACAGGCTCCTGGCGTGGATGCCCTACAATCTGTGGAAGGTCAGGGTGTGCTGCCCAGTGTGTAGGAGGCAGCTCACAGGTTTTTTTTGTGTTTATTTCACTAATCTTTTTTCAATTTTCAAATATAAATGTTTTATCTGAGTTTTATTCAATCAATTTGACACATTGCTAATAGCGAGTGATGCAGTCCATAACAGAAAGAAACAGAGGTCTGATCATTTTATAACTGATATCATTTCAGATGCTTAAACAAAATTACACACACAACTTGAATAGAGTAACAGACCTGTGGGCCAAAAGCACAGTCATTAAACATTGTTAAAACAACAGCAAGTATATATTTTTCGATTTCAAATATAATTCTTTTTATCTGAGTTCTACAAGAGAAAGAAACAGAGGTCTGATCATTTTATAAATGTGCCTGTTTTTATTTCTGGCGCTGGTGGGATTCGTACCGGTGACCTTCGGATCCACTCTTTCCCCCATTCAAAAGCGGAAAAGGCGAAGATTTTTCTTTTTCTTTAATCGTTAGAATACATACTGACAAATAAACTAATAGATAATGGAAAAGAAGCCTCAATTTCTCTCTCTCTCTTTATTTTCCCTCTTTTTTCTCCTTCCCCCCCCCTTAACAGACTATTGTTCCCCAGCTTTGGCGCGAGTGGTTAAGGCGATGGACTGTTACTCCATTGTGCTCTGTATGCGTTGGTTCGAATCCCATCCTCTTTGCACAGCCTTGCTTCTTTTTCCGCTTGGATGACCGTGGGCGTGGAAACAGAGAAGACGGCGGCGGTGGAGAAACAATGCAAAGCATGCGGCACTTCCTTCGGAGGCCACATTCAGACGGGACATCGTCCAAAAGCTTTTTTGAGAACGGAGACAGCTTCAACATAGAAGGCAGAGGCGGGGTTCGAACCGAAAAGGACACCTAACTTGCATTGGCCGGGAATTAAACCCGGGTCAACTGCTTGGAAGGCAGCTATACTCACCATTATACCACCAATGCGATAATCCATTGTGCTCTGCACGCGTGGCTTTGAATCCCATCCTCGTCACACAGCCATGCTTCTTTGTCAGCTTGGACGACCGTGAGCGTGGAAACAGAGGAGGTGGAGAAGCAATGGAAAGAGTGCGGCACAGCCTTCGGAGACCACATTCAGACGGACGTCGTCCAACAGCTTCTTTGAGCACGGAGACAGCTTCAACCTAGGCGGGGTTCGAACCGACGCTTTCAACGAGACTGAAGTGTCATTCTTGAACTTTGGATACGCAGGCATGGGCCCATCGGGAAAAGGACACCAAACTTGCATTGGCCGGGAATCGAACCCGGGTCAACTGCTTGGAAGGCAGCTATGCTCACCACTATACCACCAATGCGCTTATGAGACCATTCACGACCACCACATTCATATGCACTTCAGGACTCACCATTTCAACATTTTGCAGGGTCTTTGTTGTCATTTTTATTTCATGGGCTGGATTACTCAGTAAAAAAGGGAGGGGGGGGGGCGAGAAAAACGTTACAACAATGCAAACACAGTGAAAGTAAACTCCCTGCTTTTTGCCGACAGGGCGGACACATCCCCCAACCTGAGGCTCCATTGCGGGGGACGGGTATCCAGTAGTAGGTGGCTCGTTGGTCTAGGGGTATGATTCTCGCTTCGGGTGCGAGAGGTCCCGGGTTCAAATCCCGGACGAGCCCTCTGATTTAGCCTTTCACCAGCTCGAACGACTCAATCAAAGTGTCTTGGGTCGCCGATTCAGCAGATGGATCACCTTGCCAGCGTTGCGAATGAAAATATTTCATGGGCTGGATTACTCAGTAAAAAAGGGAGGGGGGGGGCGAGAAAAACGTTACAACAATGCAAACACAGTGAAAGTAAACTCCCTGCTTTATGCAGACAGTGCGGACACTTCCCACAACCTGAGGCTCCGTTGCGGTGGAGGGGCAAGGTGTTGTCAGACGGTTCGTTGGTCTAGTGGTATGATTCTCGCTTTGGGTGTGAGAGGTCCTGGGTTCAAATCCCGGACGAGCCCTTTGACGAAACCTTTCACAAGCTGGGTCCACCAAATGAAAGTCCTTTGGCTCAAAGGTTCAACAACTGTTTCCCCAGGTAGCAGCAAAATTCCACTGTTAAAAAGCCTTTCCTCACGTCCTGGCTTTCAGTATCCGGTTTCAACATAGAAGGCAGAGGCGGGGTTCGAACCGAAAAGGACACCTAACTTGCATTGGCCGGGAATTAAACCCGGGTCAACTGCTTGGAAGGCAGCTATACTCACCATTATACCACCAATGCGATAATCCATTGTGCTCTGCACGCGTGGGTTCGAATCCCATCCTCGTCGCACAGCCATGCTTCTTTGTCAGCTTGGACGACCGTGGGTTCGAGTCCCACCAGAGTCGCTTGATTCTGTTTGCTTCTTAATACAGGTGACCTCTGGCAGGGTTTATTTTGAAACAGCCTTCTTCTAAACAGGAGATCCTGGGTTCGAATCCCAGCGGTGCCTCAGATTTCTGCTTGCACTCACAGCAAAATCCATCTTCAAGCACTGCTTTATTATTATTTTTAACAGTTTTAGACTTTTTGGTTACAGGGGAGAGATTACATTCCTACTTTCACTCAGGCTCTGTGGCATTGGACTTCTAGGCTTCTCAGTGGTAGGGATTCAAAGGTTGTGGGTTCGAGTCCCACCAGAGTCGCTTGATTCTGTTTGCTTCTTAACCCTCCTATTATGTTCAAATAAACTTACAACTTTGATGTTTCGGGTCAATTTGACCCGAGCAATGTAAACATGCAGAAAATGATTTTAACTGAAAGTCTTAACCAAGTTTCTCTCTCAGCTACTTTAGGCCTTTCTACTGACCATCTTTATAGCCCAGTAAATAATACATGACTGCCCCCAACCTCCCCTTATACATCAAGTATTGATTGTATATGACTATTGCGAAATATGCAAATCACTGTACTATCTCATTCATTGACCTAAAATGAAAAACAAATTATGTTTTGGTGTTTGCAGGGCTTTATGTTGATATTAAGTGCTCATTAAAGAGTTCAAATGCAGATTGTATGTCTTGTATATGACTGCTAGCATATCTGGTGGGGCCTGGAACCATTTTGATGACATTAGCTGCAGTCAGGCTACCCTGTCTTGTAACTGGGGATCCAGACCATAGGAGCTTTCCATTTTTGGATGTCATGTTTCTTGGTGGTTGAGATATGACAAGGGGGTTTATTTGTGTTTGAGAAACCACAGGAGGGTCAGAATGTCCTATCTCACTGGCGTCATTCTCGTCAGAGCAGGATGCCGCATAATCAGGGTCCTCAACCGGTCCTCAAATCAGGGATACTGCCCACGATACTAGGTGGTATGGGAGGCCTGGGTTCGATTACCAACATGGGCAGAGGAGGTGGTTTGGAAGGCCTGGGCTCGATTCCCAGCCTGTTCACAAACACTTTTTGCCTAAATCCTTTGCTCAGCTGGTGTTTCAAGCCAAACTAGCTATGTTTTGTGAACTGGTTATTGACAGTTTTCATTTTACACAATTATCTCACTACAAAAATGCTACGGCTACAGAGAGAAAGCGCCATGGTCCTGGACCCTGTGCGTATATTATGAATATTACATATGATGGTAAACAGACACTAGGGAGATTCTCATTGTCTGACAACAAGAGTGACGGAGTCTAAACTGTGACCATCACTGACCTGTCTGAACAGGATGCTGGGCCATACTGGTGTGGAGTGAATGTCAAGAGAACCGAAGCGGGCTTCATCGCACTGATTAGTCAGGCGCATCTGCATGTTGAAGGTGAGTGACTGAAAGGTTGACCAGGACCGAAAGAACGATTAAAAGAAGGAACATTGTAAATAAACAGGGTTTTCCCTTATCACCACCACCGAATCCGCCTCTGTGTTTAGGACCTTTGTTACAGTGGCTCCCAACGAGGGGCAAAGGAGGCGGATTCGGCTGTGATAAGGGAAAACCCTGTTTATTTACAATGTTCCTTCTTTTTTTCGTTCTTTCGGTCCTGGTCGACTTTTCAGTCATAGCTTTTCAGCCCTTTTCTCCCCCAAAGCAGAGGCACACACATCTTAAACCATTTCGTTAACGAGGCTTCATTCGCAACAGGTGCGCAACGAAGCCTCGCTTCCGTAACCCTTGCCACGGTCCTGTAGCTCCCTCTACAGGCCGAACGCTGCATGTCCCCCCACGATTGATTTGATTCATAACCATTTTTATTGACAATGAAGTGTATGGCGATAAAAGCTTATGATTGATGACAGGTAGACAGATTTGATTGATTATAAAATATTGCTCCTAGTCCCATGACAGAATTTCACAGTTAGATGTATTGCTCCTAGTCCCATGACAGACTTTGACAGTTAGATTGACATTCTTCCTCTTGTTGGCCTCAGATGGTGACCAAGAAGCACAGGGCCATGGGGGACAGGACAGTGAGTGGCTGTCTCGCCTCAAGACCTCTGCCACCACTGGGGTTTGGCCCTCTGATGTAGGGGACAGGCCAGCCCCCAGTCAGAATAGGTGGTATGCTCTCTACCAGAAGGTAAATTTTGTCTGTGAAATACACCAACAGATTAAACAGATATAGGCTAGGTTGTATATGCCATGACATTGAGCATACCATGTGGTTACAGATTGAGAAATATCCAGTGCAGACCCGCGGCCAGACATCGTTGTTTGGTGGGCCAGAGTTGTGTCTGTGGATTTCACTCCCAGAAGGTAATGAAGGGACATCAGATGTAACTATTTGTCATGCTGAAATATCAGTAGTATTGATACTTGTTGTATCTGTATGTCTTCAGCAGCCAGCCAGTGTTCCACCGGCACCCACATCTGCCTCAGTGCCTGTTGCTGCCACGGTCCAGGGTCCAGTTCCACCTCGTGCCACGGCCCCTGCAGAGACCACAGCCTCAGTCCCTGCCAAGCCTGTGCAGAGTCCTCTGCAGCCTACATTGACTGTGTCAATGGTAAATATTTCCATAACATTTTGCCAAACGTTATCCATCCATTTTATCGCAGCACTGTTTTGTCATCATTTTATTCTGACCAATTTCACTTGCCATTCTTCTCTTTAGTTTTATAAATCCTGGTTTGGAGGGGCTTCTGGTGCTGCAGCCAAACCAAACCTTGTGGCTAGGTAGCCAGTTGAGGTATTACATGGATTTGTTCGTCTTAATGTCTCTGTGTTATTAGTGTAACTCGTGTGACTAATGTGGCTTATGTCTACAATCACATAGGTACATGCACAATCACAATATCAATCAACCTAACAATCACAATATAGTCTCCTGGTGTCCTCTACCTTTCCTCTCCCTCACAGTCTCTGTCCAGCCCTGCTACTACCTCTGCTGGTACTCCATGAGGACCCCCTCCTCTGTTCCCAAGTCCCTGTCCAGCCCTGCTACGGCCTCCATGAGGACCCCTTCCCCTGTACCCAAGTCCCTGTCCAGCCCTGCTATGGCCTCTTTGAGGACCCCTTCCCCTGTACTACCCATGTCCCCCTCCAGCCCTGCCTCCACCTATATTAGGACCATCTCCCCTTTCTCTCTGCCTCCATCCCCCTCTGCTTCGGCGTCTGTGAGGACCACCTCTACCTCTCAGGCTACTGCCAGCCCTGCAAGTGCCTCTGTAAGTGCTCTCTTTTTTACCTGTGTTTATGTTTGTGTGTGTGTGTGTGTGTGTGTGTGTGTGTGTGTGTGTGTGTGAGTGTGAGTGTGTGTGTGTGTTAAATAACTTTGATATTATTATTGCATGTGTAATTCACTGAGTTTGGCTTCTTTTCTTTTTTTTCAGGATGAGTCCGATGTGGGTGTTTTCCCTACTACTGGTCCTGCTGCGCCTCCTGGTCCTCTCCTTGGTCCTGCTGCCCCTCCTTGTCCTCTCCTTGGTCCTGCTGCCCCTCTTGGTCCTCTGCTTGGTCCTGCTGCCCCTCTTGGTCCTCTCTATTGTCCTGCTGCCCCTGCCTTTCTCGTTCAGGCGCCCGATTCATTCTGGCTGCCGGCAGAGATGAAGAAGACCATTCCACAGCAAGACCAGCGATGATCATCCACTCTGTGGGAGAACCAGAGGCTGCGGCCAAACTTGAAGCTCTGGTACGAGCCACCGGTACCAGGGCTCATTTACAACCAGGCCCCAACACCAGAGCACTTTTTCACCCACAGGCTCCTGGCGTGGATGCCCTACAATCTGTGGAAGGTCAGGGTGTGCTGCCCAGTGTGTAGGAGGCAGCTCACAGGTTTTTTTTGTGTTTATTTCACAAATCTTTTTTCAATTTTCAAATATAAATGTTTTATCTGAGTTTTATTCAATCAATTTGACACATTGCTAATAGCGAATGATGCAGTCCATAACAGAAAGAAACAGAGGTCTGATCATTTTATAACTGATATCATTTCAGATGCTTAAACAAAATTACACACACAACTTGAATAGAGTAACAGACCTGTGGGCCAAAAGCACAGTCATTAAACATTGTTAAAACAACAGCAAGTATATATTTTTTTATTTCAAATATAAATCTTTTTATCTGAGTTCTACAAGAGAAAGAAACAGAGGTCTGATCATTTTATAAATTTGCCTGTTTTTATTTCTGGCGCTGGTGGGATTCGTACCGGTGACCTTCGGATCCACTCTTTCCCCCATTCAAAAGCGGAATAGGCGAAAAAAATTTTTTTTCTTTAATCGTTAGAATACATACTGACAAATAAACTAATAGATAATGGAAAAGAAGCCTCAATTTCTCTCTCTCTCTTTATTTTCCCTCTTTTTTCTCCTTCCCCCCCCCTTAACAGACTATTGTTCCCCAGCTTTGGCGCGAGTGGTTAAGGCGATGGTCTGTTACTCCATTGTGCTCTGTATGCGTTGGTTCGAATCCCATCTTCTTAGCACAGCCTTGCTTCTTTTTCCGCTTGGATGACCGTGGGCGTGGAAACAGAGAAGACGGCGGCGGTGGAGAAACAATGCAAAGCATGCGGCACTTCCTTCGGAGGCCACATTCAGACGGGACATCGTCCAAAAGCTTTTTTGAGAACGGAGACAGCTTCAACATAGAAGGCAGAGGCGGGGTTCGAACCGAAAATGACACCTAACTTGCATTGGCCGGGAATCGAACCCGGGTCAACTGCTTGGAAGGCAGCTATGCTCACCACTATACCACCAATGCGCTTATGAGACCATTCACGACCACCACATTCATATGCACTTCAGGACTCACCATTTCAACATTTTGCAGGGTCTTTGTTGTCATTTTTATTTCATGGGCTGGATTACTCAGTAAAAAAGGGAGGGGGGGGGGGGGGGGCGAGAAAAACGTTACAACAGTGCAAACACAGTGAAAGTAAACTCCCTGCTTTTTGCCGACAGGGCGGACACATCCCCCAACCTGAGGCTCCATTGCGGGGGAGGGGTATCTAGTAGTAGGTGGCTCGTTGGTCTAGGGGTATGATTCTCGCTTCGGGTGCGAGAGGTCCAGGGTTCAAATCCCGGAGGAGCCCTCTGATTTAGCCTTTCACCAGCTCGAACGACTCAATCAAAGTGTCTTGGGTCGCCGCTTCAGCAGATGGGTCAACTTGCCAGCGTTGCATACGCGAATGAGATAGTCCTTTTTTTATGCAGACAGTGCGGACACTTCCCTAACCTGAGGCTCTGTTGCGATGGACGGGCAAGGTGTTGTCAGACGGTTCGTTGGTCTAGTGGTATGATCCACGCTTTGGGTGTGAGAGGTCCCGGGTTCAAATCCCGGACGAGCCCTTTGACGAAACCTTTCACAAGCTGGGTCCACCAAGTGAAAGTCCTATGGCTCAAGGGTTCAACAGATGTTTCCCCAGGTAGCAGCAAAATTCCACTGTTAAAAACCCTTGCTTCACGTCCTGGCTGGATGTATCCGGTGGAAAGGGCTACCGGGCCAACACCAGATTAGGACAAGGTGGCCGAGTGGTTAAGGCGATGGACTGCTAATCCATTGTGCTCTGCACGCGTCGGTTCGGATCTCATTCTTGTCGCACAGCCATGCTTCTTTGCCAGCTTGGACGACCGTAGGAGTGGAAACAGAGGAGGTGGAGAAACAATGTAAAGCGTGCGGCACATGCTTCGGAGACCACATTCAGACGGACCTCATACAACAGCTTCTTTGATTTCGCCTTTCACCAGCAGGTACATTTTGTCCGTGAAATACACCAACAGATTAAACAGATATAAGCTATGTTGTATATGCCATGACATTGAGCATACCATTTGGTTACAGATTGAGAAATGTCCAGTGCAGATACGCGGCCAGACATTGCTGTTTGGTGGGCCAGAGCTGTGTCTGTGGATTTCACTCCCAGAAGGTAATGAAGGGACATCAGATGTAACTATTGGTCATGCTGAAAAAGGATCCCATTATCAGTAGTATTGATACTTGTTGTATCTGTATGTCTTCAGCAGCCAGCCAGTGTTCCACCGGCACCCACATCTGCCTCAGTGCCTGCTGCTGCCATGATCCAGGGTCCAGCTCCATCTCGTGCCATGGCCCCTGCAGAGACCACAGCCTCAGTCCCTGCCAAGCCTGTGCAGAGTCCTCTGTGGCCTACATTGACTGTGTCAATGGTAAATATTTCCATAACATTTTGCCAAACGTTATCCATCTATTTTTATCGAAGCACTGTTTTGTCATCATTTTATTCTGACCAATTTCACTTGCCATTCTTCTCTTCAGTTTCATAAACCCCGATTTGGAGGGGCTTCTGGTGCTGCAGCCAAACCAAACCTTGTGACTAGGAAGCCTGTTGAGGTATTACATGGATTTGTTCGTCTTAATATCTCTGTGTTATTAGTGTAACTCGTGTGTGACTAATGTGGCTTATGCCTACAATCACATAGATACATGCACAATCACAATATACTCTCCTGGTGTACTCTACCTTTCCTCTCCCTCACAGTCTCTGTCCAGCCCTGCTACTACCCCTGCTGGTACTGCCAGTAGATTAGATTAGATTAGATTAGATTAGATTAGACTCAACTTTATTGTCATTGTGCAGAGAACAAGTACAGAGACAACGAAATGCAGTTAGCGTCTAACCAGAAGTGCAAAAAAGCAGAAAAGTGCAGTGTGAACAGTATATACAGGTAGTGCAGTATAATAGTGCAGTATAGTGTAAGTAGTGCAGTGTAAGCAGTATATGAATTAGTAGTAGCATTATAGCAGAATAAATAGGATGCAGTATGAACAGTGTAAGCAGCATATGAGCTGTATCGGCAATGCAGTCTAGGTATACGTATTAACAGTAACATTAGAGTAAATAGCAGAATAAATATGGAATGCCGTATGAACAGTATAAACAGGTATGTACAGTATGTACAGATATGTGCAGTGTATTAATAGTAGTATTAAAGAAAAATATAAGGATATGTGAATTATGAACAGTATAGACAGATTATGAACAGTATAGACAGATATGTACAGAAGAGCAGTGGTATGGAGTAAGAGCAGTTTGTAATTGCAATTGTCCAGGAGGGGGGGGGTGCAGGGGTTGGTAGGTTATCACCTAGGTGCAGAGTTCGAGTTCAGTAGGGTGACAGCCGCAGAGAAGAAGCTACCTCTGAACCTGCTGGTTCGGGTGCGGAGAGACCTGTAGCGCCTCCCGGAGGGGAGTGGGGTGAACAGTCTATGATTGGGGTGAGAAATGTCCTTGACGATGCTGCGTGCCTTACGCAAGCATCGTTTGCCCTGGACAGGCTACCGGCAGAGATGAAGAAGACCATTCCACAGCAAGACCAGCGATGATTGCATCCACCCTGTGGGAGAACCAGAGGCTGCGGCCAAACTCAAAACTCTGGTACAAGCCACTGGTACCAGTGCTCATTTATAACCAGGCCCCAACACCAGAGCACTTTTTCACCCACAGGCTCCTGGCGTGGATGCCCTACCATCTATGGAAGGTCAGGGTGTGCTGTCCAGTGTGTAGGAGGCAGCTCACAGGAGTTTTGTGTTTATTTCAATAAAAAAAAATCTATTTTCGAATATAAATCTTTTATCTGAGTTTTATTCAATCAATTTGTCACATTGCTAATAGCGAGTGATGCAGTCCATAAGAGAAAGAAACAGAGGTCTGATCATTTCAGATGCATAAACAAAGTTACACACGCAACTTGAATAGAGCAACAGACCTGTAGGCCCATAGCATAGTCATTAAACATCATTAAAACAACAGCAAGTGTTTTTAAACTTCTGTTTGAAATGTCACAAGAAGCAAGATATTGGCTCAAGGGATCTTGAATTTACACAAAACAACACTTTGGGAGACTTTGCCTGTTTTTATTTCTGGCGCTGGTGGGATTCGAACCGGTGACCTTCCGATCCACTCAAAAACGGAAAAGGCGATATTTTTTCTTTTTCTTTAATCGTTTACAATACATACTGATAAATAAACTAGTAAATAATGGAAAAGAAGCCTCAATTTCTCTCTCTCTCTTTATTTTCCCTTAGCATCAAGCTGGGGAACAATAGTCTGTTAAGGGGGGGGAAGAAGGGGGAAGAAGAAAAAGGAGAAAAATGAAGGAGATAGATGCATTTTGGCTTCTTTTGCAACTCTCCTTACACAAATACATGTGTAACAACACACTTCAATTTGAGTCAGCAACATTGCTGGTCTTTAATTTGTTCTGTTTAAACACATAGATCCAATTTTGTAAACTGTGCGCTGTGAGAAGGGTTCGAACCTGCGCGGGAAGACCCCATTGGATTTCGAGTCCAACGCCTAAACCTCTCGGACATCTCAGCTATACTGGCTTCTGCACTGCCTGGTCTGTAGTAAAGAAAAAATCTTTTCAAGATCTAGACACGGACCAGAGTTTGCTTATTAAGGAAGCCTCACATAGAGACTTTTGAATATCAATTCACAGAAGCCATGTTACGAGGATGCAACTTACATTACACAAATACGTGCGCAACAACACTTTTAGAAAGCAAAGGAATCCCATTGGATTTCGGGTCCTTATCCTTAACCACTCCGTCATCACAGCTGCCCTTAGCCTTTCATTGTTGTTTAAATGTTTCTATGTTACTTCTTCAAATTTGAAAGGGCCATGGGCTACACAGGAAAGGAGGTCCCAAAGACAATTGCATTTTACACCTCCACTTCAACCATCATGCAACTGCGTCTCATCAACTCATTTTTCCATAGGTGGACCAACATGTCGTCCTTTAAGAGGGACGTTGTTGTCCCAGCGCTGTGAGCAGGGTTCAAACCTGCGCGGTGAAACCCCATTGGATTTCAAGTCTAACACCTTAACCACTCAGCCATCACAGCTTCCCTCTGCATGTTGTTGTTCCTTACACTTTTGTAAATTACTTTTTGACACATGAAAATGACACAGCCTTGCAGGCAAAGGGTTTGAAAGGAAATGCCGAAGGTATTGGGAAATATGTTTGGTTTTACAGCAAACCCCTTAACCATCCTGCAATTGCAGCTCGATTTTTTTATATCAGGTTTCCAAAGGTGGGCCGACATCTTGTACATAAATAGGGACACAGCTGTGTTTACGCTGAAAGCAGTGTTCAAAGCTGCACAGGGAGACCCCATTGGATTAGTAATCCTATGCCTTAACCTCATCGTTTTCTAAGTTACTTCTTCACGTGTGAAAGGGCCATGGTCTCACAGGAAGGAATCCTAAAGGCATTGGGAACCACATTTGTTTTTCTTCTGGAAGGTATTTTTCTATTTCGATCACAGCTACCCTTAGCATTTTATCGTTACTTACAGTAAGTTACTTCTTGACATGTGATAGGGACTTACAGGAAGGGTTTGAAAGGAAATAACAAAGCATTTATGAGTAATGAGGATTCATGAGTTTATTGACTATTAAAGTGATGTTACAGGATAATTTGTATTATCTCAGTTTACAGTTCTAAACGTAGCGCTAATAAGCAGACACGGGTCCCTGTCACATGCCCTTCGTGTGGTGTGTATGCGTGTGGATTCCATGCAGCCCAATGCCATGGGCACACTATACAAAATGAAAGTGACACTTAACAGTAATGCTGCTTCTAAAGTTGATGCTGTTAAACTAGGGATTCCGTGGCTGAATGAGATAAAACAGTGATTCGATTCATAGATTATATTTGTACTAACTACGCATTGATTCATTGATTCAATTCAGACACAAAACAAGAGGTTTCAAAAATACAGAAATAGTCACGATATTCTCTTTTAATGATTCATTCGTAGATAATGACAATTAAAGTGGTTTGAAAATATGTGGCTGCGCTGTTACTAATGCTTTATAAATGCAACACATGCTTATAATGTGCAAACTGAATTATGAACCCATTATAACGGAAACCCCTTTGTGTGAAGTGTCACCAAAAGAAAAGAAAACAGAGACAGTAAATACATTTGAGCTACTCTTTCACTCATTTATTTGCAAATATATATTCTAAGTATCTGTAGGATGAAAGTAAAGTGGCAAAGACACAAAGAGAGGCGGACAAGTAGTTAGCGGTACCAAACAAAAGGATCTTTACTTTGGATGAGTAGTCAAAACAGGACACAAAAATAGGGACTCAATGCTCGAAATCAAAGAGGAGATCACAGTCTCAAAACAGTACTTGTATACTCATATGACTTACGCTCACGAAGCAACCAACAAAGGTGAAGACGAAGCGGGAGTGAAGGGAAGTGAGGGTACATATTGCATGAGTGACAATTACACACAGGTGCTGGTGATAAGTTTGTGATTGAGGTGGCACAGTGGACGGACGGAGGGAGGCAAGTAGGGGGACGCACTGGGAAGCACAACCCCCATCCGTAACAAATCAGTGAGGCTCCTGTGGTCCTGCAGATCAGGGGGCGGGGGGGGAGAGACATAACAAGAAGACGTGAGGTTATTTTTTAAACTTTAACTGGAATACTTATTCATACCATTCTTTGGGGTGACCGATGAGGTCTGACCCTATGGAATTCCTAAGAGAGAAAGAAAGAGAGAGAGAGGGGAGGGGGAAGTGAAAAAAGAATGGTCAGAATACAATTACTTGTGTGTGTGTGTGTGTGTCCTCAGGAGGACTCCATGAGGAGCTGGAGGTGGTGCTCCAGGAGGCTGGAAACTCCAATGACCAGAGACTCTGGTTTGAAGTACCAGGGAACCTCCAGAAGCATCATCAGCCCGCCCTGAGTTAAGGCTCTGAGTTACTGCTAATTCACAGTATCCATTTAAACTGAACTATAGATTGGATGCTAAATGCTAGAGAGAAGGAACAGTAACAACATCAGAACTTGTCTGTACTTTCAGCTGCACCAGCCATCTCTCAGCCTCTGATTCCATGTTGCTGGCAGGCAGGCAGGCAGGAGTGCAGAAGAGAGTACAGACGCTCCACAAACCCACCAGGTTGCTAACAGGAAACACAAGAGAGAGAGCAGAGAGTCATATGGACTTGTCAACAAAGTCACAGTGAAAGAACTGTACTAACCACCACCAGGGGCCTCCCCACCATCACCCCAAACTGAACCAGCTCATAGATGATGTCTAACAAAAGACAAACACATTTAGAACAAAATAGCAATGATATTAAAAAGAAGGTATTAATACAGGTACAGGTAATCGATGCGAGACTATTGAATTGCCTCTACAGCTCATCCAGAACGCTGCCGCCAGTCTGGTGTTCAAACTCCCCAAATTCTCCCATGTCACTCCCCTCCTCCGCACCCTTCACTGGCTCCCGGTAGCAGCTCTCATCAGATTCAAGACCCACGACTGGCTGCCTGGCACCGCCGCCCCTTTGGTCACGGCTTTTCACTGTCCTGGCGCCCCGCTGGTAGAATGAGCTTCCTACTGCTGTCATGACTGCAGAGTCACTACCAATCTTCCGCAGTAGATTGAAGACCCATCTCTTCAGGCTACATCTTAACGGTCCCTCCGACAAGTTTCTCTCCTGATAATAATAAAAATGTCCTTCTTCTAGCATTGTGACTGCCTATGGCCACTGGTCCGAGCATTGATTACTTTATCTTATGATGACTGATGGATAGATGATTCACTTACTTAGACAAATGTATTTGTTGTGAGTCACTTTGGATAAAGGCGTCTGCTAAATGCCATAAATGTAATGTAAATGTCCTCATGGATCAGTCCTCTCTAAGGACAATAATGACATTGCACCACTGAATATGTGTTGCTAGAATACGAAATAACATAGCGCAAGGCAAAACTGTACATTCCTTGGCAAAATGCATGGAGCTGGCTAGCAAGCTTGCTAGTTCAAGCTAAAGGCTTAAAGCGGGCGAGCTAACTCTTAGAAACTGTCAACGGGTTACTTAGCCATCTAGCAGCTAACAATGCTACCATTGCTTCTCGCAAAATAATCATTGCACAAACAATGTGTTCCGATATGTGTCTACTGCAAAATGTAATTAAATGCCACATACCGTTTTCGAAGTCGCTGGTCACTTCCCTCTTCACGATCTCGAACCCTGCAAAAAAAGAAGACACGAACAACAACCTGTCATAGAGACGGCAGGCCGCAGTCCACGCACTCTCGCAGTCAAACCTGAAAAACACCGAGGCATTTTTCAGTGCCTTTCGCTTATGCTAACTCTCAACTGAAGTTTGTTGTTATCTAAAGCGGATTGAACATTCCATAGAATGTTGCTGATGTTCTACATTGAAAGGATGCATAGCAACACACAGTTTTGAAAATAATGAGTAATAATCATACATGACACGTATCATGAACACTTTACCATGTGACCTCTAGAAATAGAACATGAGCAGCATTCTATGTTTGATCCAGCACTACGCAGCAACACACCTCTGATGATGTTGACATTGACTAGACCCAGCTGGTCTGAGCGCTAGCATTACTACGCCATTAGCATTAGCAACGAAAGGTACTGAGAAACGCCTCGGTGTTTTTCAGGTTTGGCTGCGGGAGTGCGTGGACTGCGGACTGCCATTTCTACGACAGGTTGTTGTTCCTGTTTCCTTTTTGAGAGGACAGCGACTTCGAAGCAGGTATGTCACGTTCAATTACATTTTACAGTAGACACATAGTCAACAAATGCATCTGTGTAATAGCATGACTGTTAGCCCGTCAGTAGCAACGGTGGTAGCATTGTTAGCTTTAGCTTGAACTAGCTCGCTTGCTCGTCACCTACGTGCATGTTCGACTTGTGCTGTGTTGTTTTAGCAACACATATCGAGTGTATTGTCTAACTATCTTTCAGATATGGTCCAACTATCGTCACATACCCTCTCCGAAGTCGCTGCCGTCGCTTCCCTCTGCACGATCGCGAACCCAACAAAAAAGAAAACACGGACGTAAAAACGGCAGGCAGCAGTCCAAACCTGAAAAACAGGCATTTTTCAGCCCGTTTTGCTCTGAAAATCAGCTGGTTTGTGTCGATATAAACATCAACTGAAGTTTGTTGTTATCTGGAGCGGATTGAACATTCCATAGAATGTTGCTAATGTTCTATATTGAAAGGTTGCATAGCAACACACAGTTTTGAAAATAATTAATAATAATCATAGATGTATCATAAAGACTTTTCAAAAATGCGTTACCATGTGACCTCTAGAAATAGAACATGAGCAGCATTCTATGGAATGGTTGATCCGGCGCTACACAGCAACACACTTCTGTTGATGTTTACATTGACGAGACCCCGCTGGTTTTCTGAGAGCTAGCATAACTAAGCCATGAGCATTAGCATAACTAAGCCATGAGCATTAGCAACGAAAGGTACTGAAACATGTCTCGGGTGTTTTTCACTATTGGATGCGGAATGCGTTGTTAGAAATTATTTTTTATAAAAACAGTTTATTATTGCTATAATAAAAATACATTACTGCAGTGTGCTAAATTTACTAATGTGATGGTCTGTTGATAAATGGGATGAATCAAGCATTAGTCCCATAGTACGTTGGATTAATACATGGAGAGCAAAAGTGATACATATACAAAGAGCAAAAGTGGAAAAGTACCAGGCTAGGGAGGACATACCAGAGTAGGTATCTTATCTCTAACAGGGTGCTGACTCCGCAGATGGGACGAATGGTGTGACCAGCCCGTGAACAACAAGGGATGCCAAGTCTAAACCACGGTTCCTCCCCAACCAAATAGCCAATCACAATCACTTTGTTTACTGTAAATGCTTTGTTTGACTGTTTGAATGCATCCATTTTTGGAGGGTTGGTTACAGATTAACAGCTTGCTGACTGTGATTTTCTTCTCCAAAAGTGGTCCTTGTACAAGCCTAGAATTCTGACATATAAATAAATAGCTAAAAGTAAGAAGTAGTTTGTCTTCTCCTTCAAATAAACGAACACGTTTTCACAGTGTCGACTACGGACTGTCGTTTCTATGTCAGGTTGTTGTTCATGTTTTTTTTTTGTAACCGATTGTTGAGAGAACGTCGACTTCGAAGCGGGTTAGTTTAATTTTAACGTTTAATTTTAAAACATTTTACAGTAGACACATAGTCAACATATGTACCTGTGTGGTGGTATTAGCATTAGTCCTTTTGGTGGTAGCAGTGGAAGCATTCTTAGCTTTAGCTTGAACTAGCTAGCTTGCTAGTCACCTACATGCATTTTGGACTTGTGCTGTGTTGTTTTAGCAACAAATATTTAGTGGTTCTCTAACTAACGTTTAGAGGTAGTCCAACTATTGTTATTGCTCATACTTATACTTATTAGTGGGCTTGCTTCAGCAAGTCCAACTATTGTTCTTCGACATACTTATTATTATTATTATTATTATTATTATTATTATTATTATTATTATTATTACAATACTTACACCTGCAACAACTTTTCAGGTATTCACAAATTTTTTCTGAATGTCAGGTTTCCAAAGGTGGGCCGACATCTTGTAAAGAAAGAGGGATATTGTTGTCTCTGTGCTGTGAGCAGGGTTTGAACCTACGCAGGGAGACCCGATTGGAGTTTTAGTCCAATGCCTTAACCACTCGCGCCAAAACTGGGGAACAATAGTTTGTTGAGGGGGGGGGTAGAAGTTGCGAAAAGGGGGAGGAAGAAAAAGGATAAAAAAAGAGAGAGAAATGTAGGCTTTTTTTCATTATCTACTAGTTTATTTGTCAGTATGTATTCTAAACGATTAAAGAAAAAAAAAAGATCGCCTTTTCCGTTTTTCAATGGGGGGAAAGAGTGGATCCCAAAGTCACCGTTTCGAATCCTACCAGCGCCAGCAATAAAAATGGGCAAAGTCTCCCAAGTGTTGTTTTGTGTAAATTCAAGATCCCTTGAGCCAATATTTTGCTTCTTGTGGCATAACAAACACAAGTTTATGTACACTTGCTATTGTTTTAATGATGTTTTAATAATTGTGCTCTGGGCCTGTGTGTGTGTAACTTTGTTCATGCATCTGAAATGATCAGTTCTAAAATGATCAGACCTCTGTTTGTTTCTCTTGTGGACTGCATCACTCGCTATTATGAATGTGTTGAATTGATCGAATTAAACTCAGATAAAAGATTCATATTTAAAAATAGAACATTTTTTATTGAAATAATCACAAAAAACACACACATCCACACACTCACACACAAATAAACAAGTTAAACTCTTAAAAACCCTGAGGTTGAATAAATAACTTTTTACAAAGAGAAGAAGAAGCTATTTCTTCATCTTCTCCAACCTTCTCCAGTCCTGTGCTGCCCACACTTCCTGCAGGAGTTGGCCTCTCCAGTCCGCTTGCGGACCTTCGGGGCAGCCAGATGAGGGGCAGGTGGAGCAAATGGGGTTGGATAAATGACAGGAGGGACAGCAAACACAAGGCGGGTAGGGGTTAGGGTTAGGGAAAGTAGTGGGAGGGAAGTGTAAAAAGTGGTGGGAGGGAAAGTAAAAAGTGAACTGCTGGTCCACATTGGGTTTCCAGGGGCTCCAAACACCTGGGACGGGCCATTAGCGGTAGGGAGAGGAAACAGCTGCCTCTGGGCTTCCAGCCTGGGCCTCACTGCGGGTGGTGCTGCAGCCGCTGTTGCAGTGGCCCTCCACTTTGTCCGAGCCTTCCCTGCTGTGCTCTGTGGCAGGTGGTAGGAGTGTTCAACTCCGGGTGGTTGAGGAGCAACAGCAGGGCGGACATTGCCCGGAGGAAGGGACTCAGCAGCCAGAGGAATGCGAGGAGGCAGGTTAATCTCCTGGTGCAGCAAGGACCCTGTGCGTATATTATGAATATTTCTGTTACATATGATGGTAAACAGACACTAGGGAGATTCTCATTGTCTGACAACAAGAATGACGGAGTCTAAACTGTGACCATCACTGACCTGTCTGAACAGGATGCTGGGCCATACTGGTGTGGAGTGAATGTCAAGAGAACCGAAGCGGGCTTCATCGCACTGATTAGTCAGGCGCATCTGCATGTTGAAGGTGAGTGACTGAAAGGTTGACCAGGACCGAAAGAACGATTAAAAGAAGGAACATTGTAAATAAACAGGGTTTTCCCTTATCACCACCACCGAATCCGCCTCTGTGTTTAGGACCTTTGTTACAGTGGCTCCCAACGAGGGGCAAAGGAGGCGGATTCGGTGGTGATAAGGGAAAACCCCGTTTATTTACAATGTTCCTTCTTTTTTTCGTTCTTTCGGTCCTGGTCGACTTTTCAGTCATAGCTTTTCAGCCCTTTTCTCCCCCAAAGCAGAGGCACACACATCTTAAACCATTTCGTTAACGAGGCTTCATTCGCAACAGGTGCGCAACGAAGCCTCGCTTCCGTAACCCTTGCCACGGTCCTGTAGCTCCCTCTACAGGCCGAACGCTGCATGTCCCCCCACAATTGATTTGATTCATAACCATTTTTATTGACAATGAAGTGTATGGCGATAAAAGCTTATGATTGATGACAGGTAGACAGATTTCATTGATTATAAAATATTGCTCCTAGTCCCATGACAGAATTTCACAGTTAGATGTATTGCTCCTAGTCCTATGACAGACTTTGACAGTTAGATTGACATTCTTCCTCTTGTTGGCCTCAGATGGTGACCAAGAAGCACAGGGCCATGGGGGACAGGACAGTGAGTGGCTGTCTCGCCTCAAGACCTCTGCCACCACTGGGGTTTGGCCCTCTGATGTAGGGGACAGGCCAGCCCCCAGTCAGAATAGGTGGTATGCTCTCTACCAGAAGGTAAATTTTGTCTGTGAAATACACCAACAGATTAAACAGATATAGGCTAGGTTGTATATGCCATGACATTGAGCATACCATGTGGTTACAGATTGAGAAATATCCAGTGCAGACCCGCGGCCAGACATCGTTGTTTGGTGGGCCAGAGTTGTGTCTGTGGATTTCACTCCCAGAAGGTAATGAAGGGACATCAGATGTAACTATTTGTCATGCTGAAATATCAGTAGTATTGATACTTGTTGTATCTGTATGTCTTCAGCAGCCAGCCAGTGTTCCACCGGCACCCACATCTGCCTCAGTGCCTGTTGCTGCCACGGTCCAGGGTCCAGTTCCACCTCGTGCCACGGCCCCTGCAGAGACCACAGCCTCAGTCCCTGCCAAGCCTGTGCAGAGTCCTCTGCAGCCTACATTGACTGTGTCAATGGTAAATATTTCCATAACATTTTGCCAAACGTTATCCATCCATTTTATCGCAGCACTGTTTTGTCATCATTTTATTCTGACCAATTTCACTTGCCATTCTTCTCTTTAGTTTTATAAATCCTGGTTTGGAGGGGCTTCTGGTGCTGCAGCCAAACCAAACCTTGTGGCTAGGTAGCCAGTTGAGGTATTACATGGATTTGTTCGTCTTAATGTCTCTGTGTTATTAGTGTAACTCGTGTGACTAATGTGGCTTATGTCTACAATCACATAGGTACATGCACAATCACAATATCAATCAACCTAACAATCACAATATAGTCTCCTGGTGTACTCTACCTTTCCTCTCCCTCACAGTCTCTGTCCAGCCCTGCTACTACCTCTGCTGGTACTCCATGAGGACCCCCTCCTCTGTTCCCAAGTCCCTGTCCAGCCCTGCTACGGCCTCCATGAGGACCCCTTCCCCTGTACCCAAGTCCCTGTCCAGCCCTGCTATGGCCTCTTTGAGGACCCCTTCCCCTGTACTACCCATGTCCCCCTCCAGCCCTGCCTCCACCTATATTAGGACCATCTCCCCTTTCTCTCTGCCTCCATCCCCCTCTGCTTCGGCGTCTGTGAGGACCACCTCTACCTCTCAGGCTACTGCCAGCCCTGCAAGTGCCTCTGTAAGTGCTCTCTTTTTTACCTGTGTTTATGTTTGTGTGTGTGTGTGTGTGTGTGTGTGTGTGTGTGTGTGTGTGTGTGTGAGTGTGAGTGTGTGTGTGTGTTAAATAACTTTGATATTATTATTGCATGTGTAATTCACTGAGTTTGGCTTCTTTTCTTTTTTTTCAGGATGAGTCCGATGTGGGTGTTTTCCCTACTACTGGTCCTGCTGCGCCTCCTGGTCCTCTCCTTGGTCCTGCTGCCCCTCCTTGTCCTCTCCTTGGTCCTGCTGCCCCTCTTGGTCCTCTGCTTGGTCCTGCTGCCCCTCTTGGTCCTCTCTATTGTCCTGCTGCCCCTGCCTTTCTCGTTCAGGCGCCCGATTCATTCTGGCTGCCGGCAGAGATGAAGAAGACCATTCCACAGCAAGACCAGCGATGATCATCCACTCTGTGGGAGAACCAGAGGCTGCGGCCAAACTTGAAGCTCTGGTACGAGCCACCGGTACCAGGGCTCATTTACAACCTGGCCCCAACACCAGAGCACTTTTTCACCCACAGGCTCCTGGCGTGGATGCCCTACAATCTGTGGAAGGTCAGGGTGTGCTGCCCAGTGTGTAGGAGGCAGCTCACAGGTTTTTTTTGTGTTTATTTCACTAATCTTTTTTCAATTTTCAAATATAAATGTTTTATCTGAGTTTTATTCAATCAATTTGACACATTGCTAATAGCGAGTGATGCAGTCCATAACAGAAAGAAACAGAGGTCTGATCATTTTATAACTGATATCATTTCAGATGCTTAAACAAAATTACACACACAACTTGAATAGAGTAACAGACCTGTGGGCCAAAAGCACAGTCATTAAACATTGTTAAAACAACAGCAAGTATATATTTTTCGATTTCAAATATAAATCTTTTTATCTGAGTTCTACAAGAGAAAGAAACAGAGGTCTGATCATTTTATAAATTTGCCTGTTTTTATTTCTGGCGCTGGTGGGATTCGTACCGGTGACCTTCGGATCCACTCTTTCCCCCATTCAAAAGCGGAAAAGGCGAAGATTTTTCTTTTTCTTTAATCGTTAGAATACATACTGACAAATAAACTAATAGATAATGGAAAAGAAGCCTCAATTTCTCTCTCTCTCTTTATTTTCCCTCTTTTTTCTCCTTCCCCCCCCCTTAACAGACTACTGTTCCCCAGCTTTGGCGCGAGTGGTTAAGGCGATGGACTGTTA
>NC_139654.1:50490159-50515159 GCF_951799395.1 Argentina silus
ACGAAGGAAGTCTCGGAACGGATTAAATTCGTATCTCGAGGTTCCACTGTACAGATGACCTCTGGCAGGGTTTATTTTGAAACAGCCTTATCGTCTTCTTTCCTTTTGCTGCCGTTGTTCTAAAAAAATGTTTTGCCATTGAGAGGCAACTTCTGCAGGTCTCTGTGGCGCAATTGGTTAGCGCGTTCGGCTGTTAACCGGAAGGCTGGTGGTTCGATCCCACCCAGGGACGTCCTGATTTTGATTCTCTCCCCACTGTCAAATCGTCTCTGGTTCGCCAGGATGGCCTTCCCCCATCGAATCTGATTTGGATTTGCAAGTTTACTGACAAATGGGTTGTGAAGACTCTGTGCAGGCGCTGTGGCTTAGTTGGTCAAAGTGCCTGTCTAGTAAACAGGAGATCCTGGGTTCGAATCCCAGCGGTGCCTTACAGTTCTGCTTGCACTCAGAGCAAAATCCATCTTCAAGCTCTGCTTCATTATTATTTTTAACAGTTTTAGCGCATATAGCACATTGGACTTCTAGGCTTCTCAGTGGTAGGGAAGCAAAGGTTGTGGGTTCAAGTCCCACCAGAGTGGAGTTGTTCTTGTGGCAATGGATACCTTGTGATGGTTATGAGAAACCCTCCAATCAGGCAAAACACTCTTGGACCTGCACAGATACTGTTCTTTTAAAGAAACACGATATGTCCACAGGTTCCACTGAGATTTGAACTCAGATCACAGGATTCAGAGTTCTGAGTGCTAACCATTAGACCATGGAACCCTTGGCTGGAAGAATGTGATCCACTGAGCTCACCTATGAAGTCAAGGTAATCCGAAAGAATCCCTTCGGTCAGTCAAGGTATTTTTTTTTCTCTTTTGAATTCTCAAAACAATATCTTTTTGAAATGTGTGGAATTTCAGGGTAAACAGCTCCTCGTTAGTATAGTGGTGAGTATCCCCGCCTGTCACGCGGGAGACCGGGGTTCGATTCCCCGACGGGGAGAATGGCTTCTTATTCCTAGCATCTCATGGCCTGAAGAAGGATTTCTCTTACCTGCACAATGTCTCTTGCATTCCTTTCACTTCAGAGCACAAAAACAACAAACGTGTCTTTGTCGGGTTGAACCTCTATGTTTTTTGGCATTGTTTTTAAGAAACAGGCTGTTGCCAGAGGTTCCACCGAGATTTGAACTCGGATCACTGGATTCAAAGTCCAAAGTGCTAACCATTACACCATGGAACCTTGCTCAACCATTACAGAATGGAACCCTTCACTGGATGGAGTTGGTCCTGTGGCGATGGATACCTTGTCAAACCCTCCAATCGGGCAAAACACTTATGGACCTGCACAGATACTGCCTTTTTAAGGAAACATGACATGTCCACAGGTTCCACTGAGATTTGAACTCAGATCGCAGGATTCAGAGTCCTGAGTGCTAACCATTACACCATGTAACCCTTGGCTGGAAAAATGTGATCCACTGAGCTCACCTAATCATAAAGAATCCCTTCAGTCAGTCAAGGTATTTTTTTTCTCTTTTTAATTCTCAAAACAATATCTTTTTGAAATGTGTGGAATTTCAGGGTAAACAGCTCCTCGTTAGTATAGTGGTGAGTATCCTGCCTGTCACGCGGACACATCCCCCAGCCTGAGGCTCCATTGCGGGGGAGGGGCATCCATTAGTAGGTGGCTTGTTGGTCTAGGGGTATGATTCTCGCTTAGGGTGCGAGAGGTCCTGGGTTCAAATCCCGGACGAGCCCTCTTATTTAGCCTTTCACCAGCTCGGACGACTCCATCAAAGTGTCTTGGGTCGCCGCTTCAGCAGATGGGTCACCTTGCCAGCGTTGCGTACGCGAATGAGATAGTCCTTTTTTTATGCAGACAGTGCGGACACTTCCCACAACCTGAGGCTCCGTTGCGGTGGACGGGCAAGGTGTTGTCAGACGGTTCGTTGGTCTAGTGGTATGATTCTGAGTTTCTTCCCCCATGCCATCAGAATCGTCAACGATGACCCCACCAGTGCCCCCCTCAAGTCACTCACACATGCACTGTCATTCTAACACATATGCACACACATAATCATCCATCTGCTATTTATATTGCTTACTGGCTATACTGTTCATATTGTTTATACTGTTTATACTGTCCATACTGTATATTTTTTAGTACTTCTATTTTTATTTTATTGTATTTTAAAACTTATTGTGTTGTTGCACTACTCTGTGGCACTGTCACTTTTGCATTTCACTGTATACTTGTATGCACGTGACAAATAAAGAAATCTTGAATCTTGAATGATTCTCGCTTTGGGTGTGAGAGGTCCCGGGTTCACATCCCGGACGAAACCTTTCACAAGCTGGGTCCACCAAGTGAAAGTCCTATGGTTCAACAGATGTTTCCCCAGGTAGCAGCAAAATTCCACTCTTAAAAAGCCTTTCTTCACGTCCTGGCTGTATGTATCCGGTGGAAAGGGCTGCCGGGCCAACACGAGATTAGGACAAGATGGCCGAGTGGTTAAGGCGATGGACTGCTAATCCATTGTGCTCTGCATGCGTCGGTTCGGATCTCATTCTTGTCGCACAGCCATGCTTCTTTGCCAGCTTGGACGACCGTAGGAGTGGAAACAGAGGAGGTGGAGAAACAATGTAAAGCGTGCGGCACATGCTTCGGAGACCACATTCAGACGGACCTCGTACAACAGCTTCTTTGATTTCGCCTTTCACCAGCAGGTACATTTTGTCCGTGAAATACACCAACAGATATAAGCTATGTTGTATATGCCATGACATTGAGCATACCATTTGGTTACAGATTGAGAAATGTCCAGTGCAGATACGCGGCCAGACATTGCTGTTTGGTGGGCCAGAGCTGTGTCTGTGGATTTCACTCCCAGAAGGTAATGAAGGGACATCAGATGTAACTATTGGTCATGCTGAAAAAGGATCCCATTATCAGTAGTATTGATAATTGATACAGTTGTATCTGTATGTCTTCAGCAGCCAGCCAGTGTTCCCCTGGCACCCATATCTGCCTCAGTGCCTGCTGCTGCCATGATCCAGGGTCCAGCTCCATCTCGTGCCATGGCCCCTGCAGAGACCACAGCCTCAGTCCCTGCCAAGCCTGTGCAGAGTCCTCTGTGGCCTACATTGACTGTGTCAATGGTAAATATTTCCATAACATTTTGCCAAACGTTATCCATCTATTTTTATCGAAGCACTGTTTTGTCATCATTTTATTCTGACCAATTTCACTTGCCATTCTTCTCTTCAGTTTCATAAACCCCGATTTGGAGGGGCTTCTGGTGCTGCAGCCAAACCAAACCTTGTGACTAGGAAGCCTGTTGAGGTATTACATGGATTTGTTCGTCTTAATATCTCTGTGTTATTAGTGTAACTCGTGTGTGACTAATGTGGCTTATGCCTACAATCACATAGATACATGCACAATCACAATATACTCTCCTGGTGTACTCTACCTTTCCTCTCCCTCACAGTCTCTGTCCAGCCCTGCTACTACCCCTGCTGGTACTGCCAATAGATTAGATTAGATTAGATTAGATTAGATTAGATTAGATTAGATTAGATTAGATTAGATTAGATTAGACTCAACTTTATTGTCATTGTGCAGAGTACAAGTACAGAGACAACGAAATGCAGTTAGCGTCTAACCAGAAGTGCAAAAAAGCAGAAAAGTACAGTATATACAGGTAGTGCAGTATAATAGTGCAGTATAGTATAAGTAGTGCAGTGTATTGGTTCAGTATATGAATTAGCAGTAGCATTATAGCAGAATAAATAGGATGCAGTATGAACAGTGTAAGCAGCATATGAGCTGTATAGGCAATGCAGTCTAGGTATACGTATTAACAGTAACATTAGAGTAAATAGCAGAATCAATATGGAATGCCATATGAACAGTATAAACAGGTATGTACAGTATGTACAGATATGTGCAGTGTATTAATAGTAGTATTAAAGAAAAATATAAGGATATGTGCATTATGAACAGTATAGACAGATTATGAACAGTATAGACACATATGTACAGAAGAGCAGTGGTATGGAGTAAGAGCAGTTTGTAATTGCAATTGTCCGGGGGGGGGGGGGGCCTTCTTGATCAGGGTAGAGGTGTTGAGGGTCCAGGAGAGATCCTCAGAGATGTGGACACCCAGAAACTTGAAGCTGGTGACTCGCTCCACCTCAGTCCCGTTGATGAGGATGGGGGTGTGTGTGCCAGCTTTTGACTTCCTGAAGTCCACAATGAGCTCTTTGGTCTTCCTGGTGTTGAGAGCCAGGTTGTTGTCGTTGCACCACACTGTTAGGTGCTGGACCTCCTCCCTGTAGGCAGGAGTGCTACGGCCTCCATGAGGACCCCTTCCCCTGTACCCAAGTCCCTGTCCAGCCCTGCTACGGCCTCCATGAGGACCCCTTCCCCTGTACCCAAGTCCTTGTCCAGCCCTGCTACGGCCGTCTATGAGGACCCCTTCCCCTGTTGAACAAGATTCAAAGTGTTTATTATCATATGCACAGTAGAAAACACGTTTCCCTGTACAATGAAATTCTTGCTTTACTGTCCGCAGAATGCCAACCAATGTAAAATGTACAATACTAAAAAATATACAATATATACTAAACAAAATGTACAAGATAACAAAATTTAAGGCAGCATGTGATAATAAAAAAGCAACAATAATAATAATAATAAAACAGTGCAAATGTAAACAGTGCAATTATGCATGTGCAAACTGAAGTCGGGTTCAGTTATGAGGTAGTACAGTTATATGAGGTAGTCAATGATTATAATCTCCTATGCGTTGTTTAGGAGTCTGATGGCAGTGGGAAAGAAGGAATTCTTTAGTCTGGTGGTCCTGCATTTAACACTTCTGTACCTCCGGCCTGAGGGTAGAAGTGTGAACAGTCCGTGTTGGGGGTGGGTGGGGTCCTTGAGGATGGATGGCTCTCCTGTGGACTCTGCGGTGGTAGATGCTCTGCAGAGAGGGCAGTGGAGTCCTGGTGATTTTCTCAGCGGTCTTCACCACTCTCTGCAGGCGTCTGCGGTCCATAGCAGTAGTGCTGCTGTACCACACAGTGATACAGCTGGTTAGGATGCTCTCAACAATGCAGCTGTAGAAGTTGCTGAGGATCTTGGGCGACATGCCAAACTTTCTCAGCCTCCTCAGAAAGTACAGCCGCTGTTGGGCCTTCTTAACCAGCTGTGTGGTGTTAAGTGTCCAGGTGAGGTCCTCGCTGATGTGGACGCCCAGGTATTTGCCCAGGTATCACCCTCTCTACTTCGAGTTCCCGGATGTACAGTGGCCGATGAGGTCCCCTCTTCTTCCTCATGTCCACTATCATCTCCTTGGTCTTGTCCGTATTGAGGGTGAGGTTGTTGTCCTCACACCATGCTACCAGACTGGCCACCTCCCTCCTGTAAGCCGATTCGTCCCCGCCAGTGATGCATCCTATCACTGCGGTGTCGTCCGCAAACTTTAGGATGATGTTGTCCTTGTGGGAGGCGACACAGTCAAGGGGTGAACAGGGTGTAGAGGATGGGGCTGAGGACGCATCCCTGTGGAGTGCCAACATTTGTAATAATGCTGGCTGAAGTCCTATTACCAATCTGACAGACTGGGGCCTGCCAGTCAAAAAGTCTAGGAGCCAGTCACAGAGGGTGGGGTGCAGGCCAAGTGTGGACATTTTGTGGATGAGTCTGTGGGGGATGACCGTATTAAAAGCGGAGCTGTAGTCTATAAAGAGCATCCTGATGTAGGAGTCTTTGTTTTCCAGGTGAGAGAGGGAATACTGGAGGACAGCAGCGATAGCGTCTGAGGTGGACCTGTTGGGCCGGTAGGCATACTGCAGGGGGTCTAGGGTGTCCGGTATGCTGCTCTTAATGTGTGCCAGTACCACTCTCTCAAAACACTTCATGATGATTGGAGTGAGTGCTACTGGCCTGTAATCATTCAGGCAGGCAGGTTTTTACCTGTGTTTGTGTGTCTATTTGTGTCTGTTTCTGTGTGTGTATGTGTGTGTGTGTGTGTGTGTGTGTGTGTTAAATAACTCTGATATGATGATGCATGTGTAATTCACTGAGTTTGGCTTCTTTTTTTTTTTTTTTTTTAAAGATGAGTCCGATGTGGGTGTTTTCCCTACTACTGGTCCTGCTGCCCCTTCTGGTCCTCTCCTTGGTCCTGCTGCCCCTCCTGGTCCTCTCCTTGGTCCTGCTGCCCCTCCTGGTCCTCTCTATTGTCCTGCTGCCCCTGCCTTTCTCGGTCAGGCGCCCGATTCATTCTGGCTGCCGGCAGAGATGAAGAAGACCATTCCACAGCAAGACCAGCGATGATTGCATCCACCCTGTGGGAGAACCAGAGGCTGCGGCCAAACTCAAAACTCTGGTACGAGCCACTCTAACCAGGCCCCAACACCAGAGCACTTTTTCACCCACAGGCTCCTGGCGTGGATGCCCTACCATCTATGGTAGGTCAGGGTGTGCTGTCCAGTGTGTAGGAGGCAGCTCACAGGTTTTTTGTGTTTATTTCAATAAAAAAAAATCTATTTTCAAATATAAATCTTTTATCTGAGTTTTATTCAATCAATTTGACACATTGCTAATAGCGAGTGATGCAGTCCATAAGAGAAAGAAACAGAGGTCTGATCATTTCAGATGCATAAACAAAGATACACACGCAACTTGAATAGAGCAACAGACCTGTAGGCCCATAGCACAGTCATTAAACATCATTAAAACAACAGCAAGTGTTCTTAAACTTCTGTTTGTTATGTCACAAGAAGCAAGATATTGGCTCTTGAATTTACACAAAACAACACTTTGGGGGACTTCGCCTGTTTTTATTTCTGGCGCTGGTGGGATTCAAACCGGTGACCTTCCGATCCACTCTTCCCCCCCATTCAAAAATGGAAAAGGCAATATTTTTTATTTTTCTTTAATCGTTTAGAATACATACTGATAAATAAACTAGTAAATAATGGAAAAGAAGCTTCAATTTCTCTCTCTCTCTTTCTCTTCCCTTAGCATCAAGCTGGGGAACAATTAGTTAAGGGGGGGGAAGAAGGGGGCAGAAGAAAAAGGAGAAAAAAGAAGAAAACGAAAGAGAAATTGAGGCTTCTTTTGCAACTTTCATCACACAAATACATGTGTAACAACACACTTTAATTTCAGTAAGCAACATTGCTGGTCTTTACTTTGTTCTGTTCAAATACATAGACTCAATTTTGTAAACTGTGCGCTGTGAGCAGGGTTCGAACCTGCGCGGGGAGACCCCATTGGATTTCGAGTCCAACGCCTTAACCTCTCGGCCATCACAGCTATACTGGCTTCTGCACTGCCTGGTCTGTAGTAAAGACAAAATCTTTTCAAGATCTAGACACGGACCAGAGTTTGCTTATTAAGGAAGCCTCATATAGAGACTTTTGAATATCAATTCACAGAAGCCATGTTACGAGGATGCAACTTACATTACACAAATACATGCGCAACAACACTTTGAGAAAGCAAAGGAATCCCATTGGATTTCGGGTCCTTATCCTTAACCACTCCGTCATCACAGCTGCCCTTAGCCTTTCATTGTTGTTTAAATGTTTCTACGTTACTTCTTCAAATTTGAAAGGGCCATGGGCTACACAGGAAAGGAGGTCCCAAAGACATTGGGAACCACAATTGCATTTTACACCACCACGCAATTGCGTCTCAACAACTCATTTTTCCAAAGGTGGACCAACATGTCGTCCTTTAAGAGGGATGTCGTTTCCCCTGCGCTGTGAGCAGGGTTCGAACCTGCGCGGGGAAACCCCAGTGGATTTCAAGTCCAACACCTTAACCACTCGGCCATCACAGCTTCCCTTTGCATGTCATTGTTCCTTACACTTTTGTACATTTTGAAACATGAAAATGACACAGCCTTGCAGGCAAAGGGTTTGAAAGGAAATGCCAAAGGCATTGGGAAATATGTTTGATTTTAAAGCAAACGCCTTAACCATCCTGCAATTGCAGCTCGATTTGTTTTACATCAGGTTTCCAAAAGTGGGCCGACATCTTGTACATAAATAGGGACACAGCTGTGTTTACGCTGAGAGCAGGGTTCAAAGCTGCACAGGGAGACCCCATTGGATTAGTAATCCTACGCCTTAACCTCTTCGCCATCAAAGCTCCCTGGTGATTTTTTTTGACGTGTGAACGGGCCATGGTCGCACAGGAAGCAATCCTAAAGGCATTGGGAACCTCATTTGTTTTTCTTCTGGAAGGTATTTTTCTATTTCGATCACAGCTACCCTTAGCATTTTATCGTTACTTACAGTAAGTTACTTCTTGACATGTGAAAGGGACTTACAGGAAGGGTTTGAAAGGAAATAACAAAGCACTTATGCATAAGGATTCATGAGTTTATTGACTATTAAAGTGATGTTACAGGAAAATTTGAATGATCTCAGTTTACAGTTATAAACGTAGCGCTAATAAGCAGACACGGGTCCCTGTCACATGCCCTTAGTGTGGTGTGTATGCGTGTGGATTCCATGCAGCCCAATGCCATGGGCACACTATACAAAATGAAAGTGACACTTAACAGTAATGCTGCTTCTAAAGTTGACGCTGTTAAACTAGGGATTCCGTGGCTGAATGAGATAAAACAGTGATTCGATTCATAGATTATATTTGTACGAACTACGCATTGATTCATTGATTCAATTCAGACACAAAACAAGAGGTTTCAAAAATACAGAAATAGTCACGATATTCTCTTTTAATGATTCATTCGTAGATAATGACAATTAAAGTAGTTTGAAAATATGTGGCTGCGCTGTTACTAATGCTTTATAAATGCAACACATGCTTATAATGTGCAAACTGAATTATGAACCCATTATAACGGAAACCCCTTTGTGTGAAGTGTCACCAAAAGAAAAGAAAACAGAGACAGGAAATACATTTGAGCTACTCTATTACTCATTTATTTGCAAATATATATTCTAAGTATCTGTAGGATGAAAGTAAAGTGGCAAAGACACAAATCAGTGTAAGGTTTAGGTATGTTAACGGACCCAGGTGCGGTGCAGAGAAAGAGAGGCGGACAAGTAGTTAGCGGTACTAAACAAAAGGATCTTTACTTTGGATGAGTAGTCAAAACAGGACACAAAAATAGGGACTCAATGCTCGAAATCAAAGAGGAGATCACAGTCTCAAAACAGTACTTGTATACTCGTATGACTTACGCTCACAAAGCGACCAACAAAGGTGAAGACGAAGCGGGAGTGAAGGGAAGTGAGGGTACATATTGCATGAGTGACAATTACACACAGGTGCTGGTGATAAGTATGTGATTGAGGTGGCACAGTGGACGGACGGAGGGAGGCAAGTAGGGGGACGCACTGGGAAGCACAACCCCCATCCGTAACAAATCAGTGAGGCTCCTGTGGTCCTGCAGATCGGGGGGGTGGGGGGGGGGGACATAACAAGAAGACGTGAGGTTATTTTTTAAACTTTAACTGGAATACTTATTGGATTTCACTGAAGAACTTCCCATTCTTTGGGGTGACCGATGAGGTCTGACCCTATGGAATTCCTAAGAGAGAAAGAAAGAGAGAGAGAGAGGGGAGGGGGAAGTGAAAAAATAATGGTCAGAATACAATTACTTACAATCATTTAAACTACTTTTTCCTATTACTTAAAAGCCTGTGTGTGTGTGTGTGTGTGTGTGTGTGTGTGTGTGTGTGTGTGTGTGTGTGTGTGTGTCTAGGAGGACTCCATGAGGAGCTGGAGGTGGTGCTCCAGGAGGCTGGAAACTCCAATGACCAGAGACTGGTTTGAAGTACCAGGGAACCTCCAGAAGCATCATCAGCCCGCCCTGAGTTAAGGCTCTGAGTTACTGCTAATTCACAGTATCCATTTAAACTGAACTATAGATTGGATGCTAAATGCTAGAGAGAAGGAACAGTAACAACATCAGAACATGTCTGTACTTTCAGCTGCACCAGCCATCTCTCAGCCTCTGATTCCATGTTGCTGGCAGGCAGGCAGGCAGGAGTGCAGAAGAGAGTACAGACGCTCCACAAACCCACCAGGTTGCTAACAGGAAACACAAGAGAGAGAGCAGAGAGTCATATGGACTTGTCAACAAAGTCACAGTGAAAGAACTGTACTAACCACCACCAGGGGCCTCCCCACCATCACCCCAAACTGAACCAGCTCATAGATGATGTCTAACAAAAGACAAACACATTTAGAACAAAATAGCTATGATATTAAAAAGAAGGTATTAATACAGGTACAGGTATTCGATGCGAGACTATTGAATTGCCTCGACAGCTCATCCAGAATGCTGCCGCCAGTCTGGTGTTCAAACTCCCCAAATTCTCCCATGTCACTCCCCTCCTCCGCACCCTTCACTGGCTCCCGGTAGCAGCTCTCATCAGATTCAAGACCCACGACTGGCCGCCTGGCACCGCCGCCCCTTCGGTCATGGCTTTTCACTGTCCTGGCGACCCGCTGGTAGAATGAGCTTCCTACTGCTGTCATGACTGCAGAGTCACTACCAATCTTCCGCTGTAGATTGAAGACCTACATCTTAACGGTCCCTCCTACAAGTTTCTCTCCTGATAATAATAAAAATGTCCTTCTTCTAGCATTGTGACTGCCTATGGCCACTGGTCCGAGCATTGATTACTTTATCTTATGATGACTGATGGATAGATGATTCACTTACTTAGACAAATGTATTTGTTGTCAGTCACTTTGGATAAAGGCATCTGCTAAATGCCATAAATGTAATGTAAATGTCCTCATGGATCAGTCCTCTCTACGGACAATAATGACATTGCACCACTGAATATGTGTTGCTAGAATACGAAATAACATAGCGCAAGGCCAAAATGTACATTCCTTGGCAAAATGCATGGAGCTGGCTAGCAAGCTTGCTAGTTCAAGCTAAAGGCTTAAAGCGGGCGAGCTAACTCTTAGAAACTGTCAACGGGTTACTTAGCCATCTAGCAGCTAACAATGCTACCATTGCTTCTCGCAAAATAGTCATTGCACAAACAATGTGTTCGATATGTGTCTACTGTAAAATGTAATTAAATGCCACATACCGTTTTCGAAGTCGCTGTCGCTTCCCTCTTCACGATCTCGAACCCTGCAAAAAAAGAAGACACGAACAACAACCTGTCATAGAGACGGCAGGCCGCAGTCCACGCACTCTCGCAGTCAAACCTGAAAAACACCGAGGCATTTTTCAGTGCCTTTCGTTGCTTATGCTAAATCTCAACTGAAGTTTGTTGTTATCTGGAGCGGATTGAACATTCCATAGAATGTTGCTGATGTTCTACATTGAAAGGTTGCATAGCAACACACAGTTTTGAAAATAACGAGTAATAATCATACATGACACATATCATGAACACTTTTCAAAAATGCGTTACCATGTGACCTCTAGAAATAGAACACTAGCAACATTCTATGTTTGATCCAGCGCTACGCAGCAACACACCTCTGATGATGTTGACATTGACTAGATCCAGCTGGTCTTCTGAGCGCTGGCATTACTACGCCATTAGCATTAGCAACGAAAGGTACTGAGAAACGCCTCGGTGTTTTTCAGGTTTGCTGCGGGACTGCGTGGACTGCGGACTGCCATTTCTACGACAGGTTGTTGTTCCTGTTTCCTTTTTGAGAGGACAGCGACCTCGAAGCAGGTATGTCACGTTCAATTACATTTTACAGTAGACACATAGTCAATAAATGCATCTGTGTAATGGCATGACTGTTAGTCCGTCAGTAGCTACGGTGGTAGCATAGTTAGCTTTAGCTTGAACTAGCTCGCTTGCTCGTCACCTACGTGTGCTGTGTTGTTTTAGCAACACATATCGAGTGGTTGTCTAACTATCGTTCAGATATTGTCAAACTATCTTTCAGATATGGTCCAACTATCGTCACATACCCTCTCCGAAGTCGCTGCCGTCGCTTCCCTCTGCACGATCGCGAACCCAACAAAAAAGAAAACACGGACGTAAAAACGGCAGGCAGCAGTCCAAACCTGAAAAACACTGAGGCATTTTTCAGCCCGTTTTGCTCTAAAAATCAGCTGGTTTGTGTCGATGTAAACATCAACTGAAGTTGTTATCTGGAGCGGATTGAACATTCCATAGAATGTTGCTAATGTTCTATATCGAAAGGTTGCATAGCAACACATAGTTTTGAAAATAATTAATAATAATCATAGATGTATCATAAAGACTTTTCAGAAATGCGTTACCATGTGACCTCTAGAAATAGAACATGAGCAGCATTCTATGGAATGGTTGATCCGGCGCTACACAGCAACACACTTCTGTTGATGTTTACATTGACGAGACCCCGCTGGTTTTCTGAGAGCTAGCATAACTAAGCCATGAGCATTAGCATTACTAAGCCATGAGCATTAGCAACGAAAGGTACTGAAAAATGTCTCGGGTGTTTTTCACTATTGGATGCGGAATGCGTTGTTAGAAATTATATTTGATAAAAACAGTTTATTATTGCTATAATAAAAATACATTACTGCAGTGTGCTAAATTTACTAATGTGATGGTCTGTTGATAAATGGGATGAATCAAGCATTAGTCCCATAGTACGTTGGATTAATACATAGAGAGGTTAAGCCAGGTCATCAAGAAAGATGTCGCAACACACGCTTACACAAAGAGCAAAAGTGGAAAAGTACCAGGCTAGGGGGGACATACCAGAGTAGGTATCTTATCTCTAACAGGGTGCTGACTCCGCAGATGGGACGAATGGTGTGACCAGCCCGTGAACAACAAGGGATGCCAAGTCTAAACCACGGTTCCTCCCCAACCAAATAGCCAATCACAATCACTTTGTTTACTGTAAATGCTTTGTTTGACTGTTTGAATGCATCCATTTTTGGAGGGTTGGTTCCAGATTAACAGCTTGCTGACTGTGATTTTCTTCTCCAAAAGTGGTCCTTGTACAAGCCATTGCCCGGAGGAAGGGACTCAGCAGCCAAAGGAATGCGAGGAGGCAGGTTAATCTCCTGGTGCAGCAAGGACCCTGTGCGTATATTAGAAATATTTCTGTTACATATGATGGTAAACAGACACTAGGGAGATTCTCATTGTCTGACAACAAGAATGAGGGAGTCTAAACTGTGACCATCACTGACCTGTCTGAACAGGATGCTGGGCCATACTGGTGTGGAGTGAATGTTAAGAGAACCAAAGCGGGCTTCATCGCACTGATTAGTCAGGTGCAACTGCATGTTGAAGGTGAGTGTAAGCTGGTCTTCTTGTTCATCATTAATGCACTGATGTTGTGTAGCAGAGGCAGACCTATTCCTCAATAATGATGATGCATGCACTATGATAATGATCCATAGCCATAGAAAATGTCTACATCCTCATTATTATTACATTTATTACCAATAAATACTTCTAACAGGTATGAACATGATGAATCGAACTCAAAACAAGTGGTCGCATGACCAACTAACATAAGTTAACATTACATTATATCTGACTCCAAAGTATATTTCATGGGTTAACAATGATAGACAATACTTTGCTCATCCCTGTGTGACAGACAATCCATCATATCGGATCCTAGATTCATTAAGAATACCCAAAATGCTATTTTACTTGCCCTCAAGTTAAGATAAATTGTCTTGTGAGGAGTTTACGCTCATGCCAATAGCAGTAGCTAACTATCTCTACGTCTCGATGATGATTGTGGTGGAAGTCTAGGATTTACCACTCTGTACTTTAGCTCTTCGGAGGTAAGAATCAAGAAACAAGTCCTGAGTAGCCACAATATCTGAGTCCGGTATTTATTGCTTGCAAACAAGAGACAAGAGCGTAACAGCAGCCCAGCGTAGAACCGGGGGTCCGTTCAGCACAAGTCTAAAGAGACAATGATCAGGTTCGTCTTTTATACAGTTTAAACATAACACAGGCGCCGCCAAGGCTATCGGCTGATGGGCCTGTGCTTACGTGAGAAAGGGCGGGAGAGAATGAACAATGGGGAGACTTTCTTATTGATTAATCGCCGTTCAACATTTCACACCTATCGACAGGATGCGCCTGTCCCCCCACTATTGCTCTCTCCTACCACTCCCTCAGAGATCACCGCTGTTCATGTGGTAAATCATACAGTGCTTCTCAGAACAATGGCTATAGAACTTTAGAGGAGTGGCAAGAGAAAATGTCATCACAGTAGTTACACAAGTTGTATCAGTCATATGAAAGTGTATAACCTGAAAATAGTTCTATGAATGTATTTTCCATAACATGATGCATGTGAACATTCAACATTCAATGAGAGAACCTGGTCATGATTATGTTGTGCTGTATTAACAGAAGCTTTATCTAGCGCACAACCTCACATTAATGCACATAGGAAGAATGAGAATAGAGTATCAACAAAATAACCAATTTAACAGTTTCAAAGCAACATATGACCCAAAACTCAAAGAACATCTTCCTGTCCTTCTCCTTAAGTATCATTCCCAACAAAGGACAAGGTGTGAGACACATTACAATTGCAAAGGAATTGACAAATGGCGAGGATGCGATTTCTTCAGGATGTCCGCCAGGCACGCTCATTCAACTGTAAATAGATATACACATTTAAATCAAGGCTGGCGCCATCAAAATCCATCTGCAGAAAAATCAGTCTTGTGAACTAGATTCAAGTCACAGTGGCTGTGAAAAAAACGTCAACATATGAATTATTGTTTATCAGCTCCAGATCTAGTTATTCTGAGAAACCTAACTCTAATGATATCAGCACTTCCTTTTTGTGTTTTTTTTACTGTGCTGTGTCTCTGTAGTGAGCTGTGAGATCTGAACATGCTCAGTGTTGACATAGCAGTCTACGATGTGGTGAGAATGAGTTGTGGATTTGCTCGTTTATTTTTGACTGAAGTGAAAAAACATTATTCAACTATTATTTTGCACCTGCATGTTGAAGGTGAGTCTAATCTGGTCTTCTAGTCCATCATTAATAAATGTACTGTTGTGTAGCAGAGGTATTCTGCAGACTTAGTCCTCAATAATGTGAATGCACTATGATAATGATTGAAATGTAATATTTTGACCAATGAATTTCACAGATTGGAGCTAATTCAAATCAGACAATGTGACCGAAACACGTTGAGAGGATTGCCATGGTGTGGTGTGTTTATCCTTGTGTCCATGTGAAAAGGGGATTACCCCAGACTGACACACTTCACCATCAGAAATCTGAAAGTAGAGGATGCTGGGACAAACTGGTGTGGATCTGACCGAACCATGAAGCCTGCCGACGACACCAGGATTCACCTCTCTGTGGGTAAGTGCTTGAAAACACAATTCTGCTTCCTCCTACAGTTAGTCACATTCAATGATCTGTCACATCAACCCGGGCCGACTGCTTGGAAAGCAGCTATTTTCACCACGGGGTCTTTCTTGTCACCTTTTTTTCATGGGCTGGATTACTCAGTAAACAAGGGAGGGTGGGGGGGTGAGAAAAATTTTACAACAATGCACACACAGTGGAAGTAAACTCCCTGCTTTTTGCCGACTGGGCGGAAACGTCCCCCAACCTGAGGCTCCATTGCGGGGAAGGGGCATCTGTTAGTAGGTGGCTCGTTGGTCTAGGGGTATGATTCTCGTTTAGGGTGCGAGAGGTCCTGGGTTCAATCCCCGACGAGCCCTCTGATTTAGCCTTTCACCAGATCGGACGACTCCATCAAAGTGTCTTGGGTCGCCGCTTCAGCAGATGGGTCACCTTGCCAGCGTTGCGAATGAGATTTTTTATGCAGACAGTGCAGACACTTCCCACAACCTGAGGCTCCGTTGCGGTGTAGGGGCAAGGTGGTGTCAGACGGTTCGTTGGTCTAGTGGTATGATTCTCGCTTCGGGTGTGAGAGGTCCTGGGTTCAAATCCTGGACGAGCCCTTTGACGAAAACTTTCACAAGCTGGGTCCACCAAATCAAAGTCCTTTGGCTCAATGGTTCAACAGATGTTTCCCCAAGTAGCAGCAAAATTCCACTTTTAAAAAGCCTTTCTTCACGTCCTGGCTTTAAGTATCCGGTGGAATAGGCTACCAGGCCAATACGAGCGTAGGTCGAGGTGGCCATGTGGTGAAGGCGATGGACTGCTAATCCATTGTGCTCTGCACGCGTGGGTTCGAATGCCATCCTCATCGCACAGCCATGCTTCTTTGTCAGCTTGGACGACCGTGGGCGTGGAAACAGAGGAGGTGGAGAAACAATGTAAAGCGTGCGGCACATCCTTCGGAGACCACATTCAGACGGACGTCGTCCAACAGCTTCTTTGAGCACGGAGACAGCTTCAAACTAGGCGGGGTTCGAACCGACGCTTTCAACGAGACTGAAGTGTCATTCTTGCGTCTTTGGATACGCAGGCATGGGCCCCTCGGGAAAAGGACACCTAACTTGCGTTGTTGTGTGCCAAAGTGTGAATGTGTATTTCAGAGAATAGCTAAACAAGGAGAACCCATACTTTTCAGCAAGATCTGCACAGAGCTCTTCATCACAGAGGGAGATGCAGAGGTCAAACCTGAACATTTGGTGAGGAAGATTAAGGCAGCATCCAAAAGACCATCAATTCATGAATTCATGAAAAGGACAATTACATTAACACTTCATGAGGACCTTTGATAATTGTAAACCACAGTTAAACACTCACTGGCCACTTTATTAGGTACACCTTGCTAGTACTGGGTTGGACCCCCTTTTGCTTTCAGAACTGCCTTAATTCTTTGTGCCATTGATTCATCAAGGTGCTGGAAACATCCCTCCGTTGACATGATAGCATCACGCAGTTGCTGCAGATTTGTCGGCTGCACATCCATGATGCGATTCTCCCGTTCCACCACATCCCAAAGGTGCTCTATTGAATTGAGATCTGGTGACTGTGGAGGCCATTGGAGTACAGTGAACTCATTGTCATGTTCATTGATTGGGCCTGCCAGATCTGCACGTTTCCAACTTAGAGGGTCAGTGTTGAATGCAGAATGTGCCTCTGCCCAAAAGGGAGGCCGTATCTTGGAGATGCAGGGGATTGAACCCTGGACCTCATACATGCAAAGCATGCGCTCTACCACTGAGCTACATCCCCAACGGGCAACTGCAGGGATTTTTGGAACACATAGCAACAGCATGGTAGAGGACGTTGTTGACCGTCATGGCTGTGCTGAGTCAGGACACTTGGAAGACTGTTTAGACAAGGACACCTCATCACAGATGCAGGGCACCAGTCTCTCCCTGGTGGTCTAGTGGTTAGGATTCGGCGATCTCACCGCCGCGGCCCGGGTTCGATTCCCGGTCAGGGAATGAATTTTGTGGAGACACAACCCTCGTTCGCTGGAGTCCTTGAACGACACCTTGTTAAAACTCACAAAAAAAGAAAAAAAAAAAGGCTCCTCCTTCGAGCCGGATTTGAACCAGCGACCTAAGGATTACTGCTATAGAACCTACAGTCCTCCGCTCTACCATCTGAGCTATCGAAGGGTGCCAATGGGACCGCCAGATCTGCACGTTTCCAAGTTAGAAGGTGTTTTTGTGCTACATATTTAGCTAACAACTACGTTTCACTACCTTTGGACTGCTTTGCTTGAATTAGAGCTGCAAGAAACAAGTAGCTCTCCCCGTCGGGGAAAGGAACCCCGGTTTCCCACGTGACAGGCAGGGATACTGCCCACGATACTAACGAGGAGGTGGTATGGGAGGCCTGGGTTCGATTACCAACATGGGCAGAGGAGGTGGTTTGGAAGGCCTGGGCTCGATTCCCAGCCTGTGCACAAACACTTTTTGCCTAAATCCTTTGCTCATCTGGTGTTTCAAGCCAAACTAGCTATGTTTTGTGAACTGGTTATTGACAGTTTTCATTTTACACAATTATCTCACTACAATAATGCTACGGCTACAGAGAGAAAGCGCCATGGTCCTGGAATGGTGAGAATAAATGTGTTTCCGCCCGGTTTCGAACAGGGGACCTTTCGCGTGTGAGGCGAACGTGATGACCACTACACTACGGAAACTACACACCCTTTGATGATCAACTTTTCTTTTGGTTCAAAGACATACAACCAAGTTTTAATTGATCAGTTGGGGAATTGAACCACGGTCTCGCGCTAAAGTTAAGTCTTAAACTCACTCAAAATTCCCCATTCATTCTCTATCCTTGCTGACATCTAAGCATTGGTGGTTCAGTGGTAGAATTCTCGCCTGCCACGCGGGAGGCCTGGGTTCGATTCCCGGCCAATGCATGAACACTTCTTTACGGCCGTTGGAAACCACCGATATATGTAAATATCCATTCTTCAAGGCCAAATTCGGCTGACATGGAAGCATTGGTGGTTCAGTGATAGAATTCTCGCCTGCCATGCGGGAGGCCAGGGTTCAATTCATGAATTCATGAAAAGGACAATTACATTAACACTTCATGAGGACCTTTGATAATTGTAAACCACAGTTATACACTCACTGGCCACTTTATTAGGTACACCTTGCTAGTACTGGGTTGGACCCCCTTTTGCTTTCAGAACTGCCTTAATTCTTTGTGCCATTGATTCATCAAGGTGCTGGAAACATCCCTCCGTTGACATGATAGCATCACGCAGTTGCTGCAGATTTGTCGGCTGCACATCCATGATGCGATTCTCCCGTTCCACCACATCCCAAAGGTGCTCTATTGAATTGAGATCTGGTGACTGTGGAGGCCATTGGAGTACAGTGAACTCATTGTCATGTTCATTGATTGGGCCTGCCAGATCTGCACGTTTCCAACTTAGAGGGTCAGTGTTGAATGCAGAATGTGCCTCTGCCCAAAAGGGAGGCCGTATCTTGGAGATGCAGGGGATTGAACCCTGGACCTCATACATGCAAAGCATGCGCTCTACCACTGAGCTACATCCCCAACGGGCAACTGCAGGGATTTTTGGAACACATAGCAACAGCATGGTAGAGGACGTTGTTGACCGTCATGGCTGTGCTGAGTCAGGACACTTGGAAGACTGTTTTGACAAGGACACCTCATCACAGATGCAGGGCACCAGTCTCTCCCTGGTGGTCTAGTGGTTAGGATTCGGCGCTCTCACCGCCGCGGCCCGTGTTCGATTCCCGGTCAGGGAATGAATTTTGTGGAGACACAACCCTCGTTCGCTGGAGTCCTTGAACGACACCTTGTTAAAACTCACAAAAAAGAAAAAAAAAAAGGCTCCTCCTTCGAGACGGATTTGAACCAGCGACCTAAGGATTACTGCTATAGAACCTACAGTCCTCCGCTCTACCAACTGAGCTATCGAAGGGTGCCAACTGGACCGCCAGATCTGCACGTTTCCAAGTTAGAAGGTGTTTTTGTGCTACATATTTAGCTAACAACTACGTTTCACTACCTTTGGACTGCTTTGCTTGAATTAGAGCTGCAAGAAACAAGTAGCTCTCCCCGTCGGGGAAAGGAACCCCGGTTTCCCACGTGACAGGCAGGGATACTGCCCACGATACTAACGAGGAGGTGGTATGGGAGGCCTGGGTTCGATTACCAACATGGGCAGAGGAGGTGGTTTGGAAGGCCTGGGCTTGATTCCCAGCCTGTGCACAAACACTTTTTGCCTAAATCCTTTGCTCACCTGGTGTTTCAAGCCAAACTAGCTATGTTTTGTGAACTGGTTATTGACAGTTTTCATTTTACACAATTATCTCACTACAATAATGCTACGGCGACAGAGAGAAAGCGCCATGGTCCTGGAATGGTGAGAATAAATGTGTTTCCGCCCGGTTTCGAACCGGGGACCTTTCGCGTGTGAGGCGAACGTGATGACCACTACACTACGGAAACTACACGCCCTTTGATGATCAACTTTTCTTTTGGTTCAAAGACATACAACCAAGTTTTAATTGATCAGTTGGGGAATTGAACCACGGTCTCGCGCTAAAGTTAAGTCTTAAACTCACTCAAAATTCCCCATTCATTCTCTATCCTTGCTGACATCTAAGCATTGGTGGTTCAGTGGTAGAATTCTCGCCTGCCACGTGGGAGGCCTGGGTTCGATTCCCGGCCAATGCATGAACACTTCTTTACGGCCGTTGGAAACCACCGATATATGTAAATATCCATTCTTCAAGGCCAAATTCGGCTGACATGGAAGCATTGGTGGTTCTGTGATAGAATTCTCGCCTGCCATGCGGGAGGCCAGGGTTCAATTCATGAATTCATGAAAAGGACAATTACATTAACACTTCATGAGGACCTTTGATAATTGTAAACCACAGTTATACACTCACTGGCCACTTTATTAGGTACACCTTGCTAGTACTGGGTTGGACCCCCTTTTGCTTTCAGAACTGCCTTAATTCTTTGTGCCATTGATTCATCAAGGTGCTGGAAACATCCCTCCGTTGACATGATAGCATCACGCAGTTGCTGCAGATTTGTCGGCTGCACATCCATGATGCGATTCTCCCGTTCCACCACATCCCAAAGGTGCTCTATTGAATTGAGATCTGGTGACTGTGGAGGCCATTGGAGTACAGTGAACTCATTGTCATGTTCATTGATTGGGCCTGCCAGATCTGCACGTTTCCAACTTAGAGGGTCAGTGTTGAATGCAGAATGTGCCTCTGCCCAAAAGGGAGGCCGTATCTTGGAGATGCAGGGGATTGAACCCTGGACCTCATACATGCAAAGCATGCGCTCTACCACTGAGCTACATCCCCAACGGGCAACTGCAGGGATTTTTGGAACACATAGCAACAGCATGGTAGAGGACGTTGTTGACCGTCATGGCTGTGCTGAGTCAGGACACTTGGAAGACTGTTTAGACAAGGACACCTCATCACAGATGCAGGGCACCAGTCTCTCCCTGGTGGTCTAGTGGTTAGGATTCGGCGCTCTCACCGCCGCGGCCCGGGTTCGATTCCCGGTCAGGGAATGAATTTTGTGGAGACACAACCCTCGTTCGCTGGAGTCCTTGAACGACACCTTGTTAAAACTCACAAAAAAGAAAAAAAAAAAGGCTCCTCCTTCGAGCCGGATTTGAACCAGCGACCTAAGGATTACTGCTATAGAACCTACAGTCCTCCGCTCTACCAACTGAGCTATCGAAGGGTGCCAACAGGACCGCCAGATCTACACGTTTCCAAGTTAGAAGGTGTTTTTGTGCTACATATTTAGCTAACAACTACGTTTCACTACCTTTGGACTGCTTTGCTTGAATTAGAGCTGCAAGAAACAAGTAGCTCTCCCCGTCGGGGAAAGGAACCCCGGTTTCCCACGTGACAGGCAGGGATACTGCCCACGATACTAACGAGGAGGTGGTATGGGAGGCCTGGGTTCGATTACCAACATGGGCAGAGGAGGTGGTTTGGAAGGCCTGGGCTCGATACCCAGCCTGTTCACAAACACTTTTTGCCTAAATCCTTTGCTCAGCTGGTGTTTCAAGCCAAACTAGCTATGTTTTGTGAACTGGTTATTGACAGTTTTCATTTTACACAATTATCTCACTACAAAAATGCTACGGCTACAGAGAGAAAGCGCCATGGTCCTGGACCCTGTGCGTATATTATGAATATTTCTGTTACATATGATGGTAAACAGACACTAGGGAGATTCTCATTGTCTGACAACAAGAGTGACGGAGTCTAAACTGTGACCATCACTGACCTGTCTGAACAGGATGCTGGGCCATACTGGTGTGGAGTGAATGTCAAGAGAACCGAAGCGGGCTTCATCGCACTGATTAGTCAGGCGCATCTGCATGTTGAAGGTGAGTGACTGAAAGGTTGACCAGGACCGAAAGAACGATTAAAAGAAGGAACATTGTAAATAAACAGGGTTTTCCCTTATCACCACCACCGAATCCGCCTCTGTGTTTAGGACCTTTGTTACAGTGGCTCCCAACGAGGGGCAAAGGAGGCGGATTCGGCTGTGATAAGGGAAAACCCTGTTTATTTACAATGTTCCTTCTTTTTTTCGTTCTTTCGGTCCTGGTCGACTTTTCAGTCATAGCTTTTCAGCCCTTTTCTCCCCCAAAGCAGAGGCACACACATCTTAAACCATTTCGTTAACGAGGCTTCATTCGCAACAGGTGCGCAACGAAGCCTCGCTTCCGTAACCCTTGCCACGGTCCTGTAGCTCCCTCTACAGGCCGAACGCTGCATGTCCCCCCACGATTGATTTGATTCATAACCATTTTTATTGACAATGAAGTGTATGGCGATAAAAGCTTATGATTGATGACAGGTAGACAGATTTGATTGATTATAAAATATTGCTCCTAGTCCCATGACATAATTTCACAGTTAGATGTATTGCTCCTAGTCCCATGACAGACTTTGACAGTTAGATTGACATTCTTCCTCTTGTTGGCCTCAGATGGTGACCAAGAAGCACAGGGCCATGGGGGACAGGACAGTGAGTGGCTGTCTCGCCTCAAGACCTCTGCCACCACTGGGGTTTGGCCCTCTGATGTAGGGGACAGGCCAGCCCCCAGTCAGAATAGGTGGTATGCTCTCTACCAGAAGGTAAATTTTGTCTGTGAAATACACCAACAGATTAAACAGATATAGGCTAGGTTGTATATGCCATGACATTGAGCATACCATGTGGTTACAGATTGAGAAATATCCAGTGCAGACCCGCGGCCAGACATCGTTGTTTGGTGGGCCAGAGTTGTGTCTGTGGATTTCACTCCCAGAAGGTAATGAAGGGACATCAGATGTAACTATTTGTCATGCTGAAATATCAGTAGTATTGATACTTGTTGTATCTGTATGTCTTCAGCAGCCAGCCAGTGTTCCACCGGCACCCACATCTGCCTCAGTGCCTGTTGCTGCCACGGTCCAGGGTCCAGTTCCACCTCGTGCCACGGCCCCTGCAGAGACCACAGCCTCAGTCCCTGCCAAGCCTGTGCAGAGTCCTCTGCAGCCTACATTGACTGTGTCAATGGTAAATATTTCCATAACATTTTGCCAAACGTTATCCATCCATTTTATCGCAGCACTGTTTTGTCATCATTTTATTCTGACCAATTTCACTTGCCATTCTTCTCTTTAGTTTTATAAATCCTGGTTTGGAGGGGCTTCTGGTGCTGCAGCCAAACCAAACCTTGTGGCTAGGTAGCCAGTTGAGGTATTACATGGATTTGTTCGTCTTAATGTCTCTGTGTTATTAGTGTAACTCGTGTGACTAATGTGGCTTATGTCTACAATCACATAGGTACATGCACAATCACAATATCAATCAACCTAACAATCACAATATAGTCTCCTGGTGTACTCTACCTTTCCTCTCCCTCACAGTCTCTGTCCAGCCCTGCTACTACCTCTGCTGGTACTCCATGAGGACCCCCTCCTCTGTTCCCAAGTCCCTGTCCAGCCCTGCTACGGCCTCCATGAGGACCCCTTCCCCTGTACCCAAGTCCCTGTCCAGCCCTGCTATGGCCTCTTTGAGGACCCCTTCCCCTGTACTACCCATGTCCCCCTCCAGCCCTGCCTCCACCTATATTAGGACCATCTCCCCTTTCTCTCTGCCTCCATCCCCCTCTGCTTCGGCGTCTGTGAGGACCACCTCTACCTCTCAGGCTACTGCCAGCCCTGCAAGTGCCTCTGTAAGTGCTCTCTTTTTTACCTGTGTTTATGTTTGTGTGTGTGTGTGTGTGTGTGTGTGTGTGTGTGTGTGTGTGTGTGTGTGTGAGTGTGAGTGTGTGTGTGTGTTAAATAACTTTGATATTATTATTGCATGTGTAATTCACTGAGTTTGGCTTCTTTTCTTTTTTTTCAGGATGAGTCCGATGTGGGTGTTTTCCCTACTACTGGTCCTGCTGCGCCTCCTGGTCCTCTCCTTGGTCCTGCTGCCCCTCCTTGTCCTCTCCTTGGTCCTGCTGCCCCTCTTGGTCCTCTGCTTGGTCCTGCTGCCCCTCTTGGTCCTCTCTATTGTCCTGCTGCCCCTGCCTTTCTCGTTCAGGCGCCCGATTCATTCTGGCTGCCGGCAGAGATGAAGAAGACCATTCCACAGCAAGACCAGCGATGATCATCCACTCTGTGGGAGAACCAGAGGCTGCGGCCAAACTTGAAGCTCTGGTACGAGCCACCGGTACCAGGGCTCATTTACAACCTGGCCCCAACACCAGAGCACTTTTTCACCCACAGGCTCCTGGCGTGGATGCCCTACAATCTGTGGAAGGTCAGGGTGTGCTGCCCAGTGTGTAGGAGGCAGCTCACAGGTTTTTTTTGTGTTTATTTCACTAATCTTTTTTCAATTTTCAAATATAAATGTTTTATCTGAGTTTTATTCAATCAATTTGACACATTGCTAATAGCGAGTGATGCAGTCCATAACAGAAAGAAACAGAGGTCTGATCATTTTATAACTGATATCATTTCAGATGCTTAAACAAAATTACACACACAACTTGAATAGAGTAACAGACCTGTGGGCCAAAAGCACAGTCATTAAACATTGTTAAAACAACAGCAAGTATATATTTTTCGATTTCAAATATAAATCTTTTTATCTGAGTTCTACAAGAGAAAGAAACAGAGGTCTGATCATTTTATAAATTTGCCTGTTTTTATTTCTGGCGCTGGTGGGATTCGTACCGGTGACCTTCGGATCCACTCTTTCCCCCATTCAAAAGCGGAAAAGGCGAAGATTTTTCTTTTTCTTTAATCGTTAGAATACATACTGACAAATAAACTAATAGATAATGGAAAAGAAGCCTCAATTTCTCTCTCTCTCTTTATTTTCCCTCTTTTTTCTCCTTCCCCCCCCCTTAACAGACTACTGTTCCCCAGCTTTGGCGCGAGTGGTTAAGGCGATGGACTGTTACTCCATTGTGCTCTGTATGCGTTGGTTCGAATCCCATCCTCTTTGCACAGCCTTGCTTCTTTTTCCGCTTGGATGACCGTGGGCGTGGAAACAGAGAAGACGGCGGCGGTGGAGAAACAATGCAAAGCATGCGGCACTTCCTTCGGAGGCCACATTCAGACGGGACATCGTCCAAAAGCTT
>NC_139654.1:50525159-50570159 GCF_951799395.1 Argentina silus
CAATTTCACTTGCCATTCTTCTCTTCAGTTTCATAAACCCCGATTTGGAGGGGCTTCTGGTGCTGCAGCCAAACCAAACCTTGTGACTAGGAAGCCTGTTGAGGTATTACATGGATTTGTTCGTCTTAATATCTCTGTGTTATTAGTGTAACTCGTGTGTGACTAATGTGGCTTATGCCTACAATCACATAGATACATGCACAATCACAATATACTCTCCTGGTGTACTCTACCTTTCCTCTCCCTCACAGTCTCTGTCCAGCCCTGCTACTACCCCTGCTGGTACTGCCAATAGATTAGATTAGATTAGATTAGATTAGACTCAACTTTATTGTCATTGTGCAGAGTACAAGTACAGAGACAACGAAATGCAGTTAGCGTCTAACCAGAAGTGCAAAAAAGCAGAAAAGTACAGTATATACAGGTAGTGCAGTATAATAGTGCAGTATAGTATAAGTAGTGCAGTGTATTGGTTCAGTATATGAATTAGCAGTAGCATTATAGCAGAATAAATAGGATGCAGTATGAACAGTGTAAGCAGCATATGAGCTGTATAGGCAATGCAGTCTAGGTATACGTATTAACAGTAACATTAGAGTAAATAGCAGAATAAATATGGAATGCCATATGAACAGTATAAACAGGTATGTACAGTATGTACAGATATGTGCAGTGTATTAATAGTAGTATTAAAGAAAAATATAAGGATATGTGCATTATGAACAGTATAGACAGATTATGAACAGTATAGACAGATATGTACAGAAGAGCAGTGGTATGGAGTAAGAGCAGTTTGTAATTGCAATTGTCCGGGGGGGGGGGGGGGGCCTTCTTGATCAGGGTAGAGGTGTTGAGGGTCCAGGAGAGATCCTCAGAGATGTGGACACCCAGAAACTTGAAGCTGGTGACTCGCTCCACCTCAGTCCCGTTGATGAGGATGGGGGTGTGTGTGCCAGCTTTTGACTTCCTGAAGTCCACAATGAGCTCTTTGGTCTTCCTGGTGTTGAGAGCCAGGTTGTTGTCGTTGCACCACACTGTTAGGTGCTGGACCTCCTCCCTGTAGGCAGGAGTGCTACGGCCTCCATGAGGACCCCTTCCCCTGTACCCAAGTCCCTGTCCAGCCCTGCTACGGCCTCCATGAGGACCCCTTCCCCTGTACCCAAGTCCTTGTCCAGCCCTGCTACGGCCGTCTATGAGGACCCCTTCCCCTGTTGAACAAGATTCAAAGTGTTTATTATCATATGCACAGTAGAAAACACGTTTCCCTGTACAATGAAATTCTTGCTTTACTGTCCGCAGAATGCCAACCAATGTAAAATGTACAATACTAAAAAATATACAATATATACTAAACAAAATGTACAAGATAACAAAATTTAAGGCAGCATGTGATAATAAAAAAGCAACAATAATAATAATAATAAAACAGTGCAAATGTAAACAGTGCAATTATGCATGTGCAAACTGAAGTCGGGTTCAGTTATGAGGTAGTACAGTTATATGAGGTAGTCAATGATTATAATCTCCTATGCGTTGTTTAGGAGTCTGATGGCAGTGGGAAAGAAGGAATTCTTTAGTCTGGTGGTCCTGCATTTAACACTTCTGTACCTCCGGCCTGAGGGTAGAAGTGTGAACAGTCCGTGTTGGGGGTGGGTGGGGTCCTTGAGGATGGATGGCTCTCCTGTGGACTCTGCGGTGGTAGATGCTCTGCAGAGAGGGCAGTGGAGTCCTGGTGATTTTCTCAGCGGTCTTCACCACTCTCTGCAGGCGTCTGCGGTCCATAGCAGTAGTGCTGCTGTACCACACAGTGATACAGCTGGTTAGGATGCTCTCAACAATGCAGCTGTAGAAGTTGCTGAGGATCTTGGGCGACATGCCAAACTTCCTCAGCCTCCTCAGAAAGTACAGCCGCTGTTGGGCCTTCTTAACCAGCTGTGTGGTGTTAAGTGTCCAGGTGAGGTCCTCGCTGATGTGGACGCCCAGGTATTTGCCCAGGTATCACCCTCTCTACTTCGAGTTCCCGGATGTACAGTGGCCGATGAGGTCCCCTCTTCTTCCTCATGTCCACTATCATCTCCTTGGTCTTGTCCGTATTGAGGGTGAGGTTGTTGTCCTCACACCATGCTACCAGACTGGCCACCTCCCTCCTGTAAGCCGATTCGTCCCCGCCAGTGATGCATCCTATCACTGCGGTGTCGTCCGCAAACTTTAGGATGATGTTGTCCTTGTGGGAGGCGACACAGTCAAGGGGTGAACAGGGTGTAGAGGATGGGGCTGAGGACGCATCCCTGTGGAGTGCCAACATTTGTAATAATGCTGGCTGAAGTCCTATTACCAATCTGACAGACTGGGGCCTGCCAGTCAAAAAGTCTAGGAGCCAGTCACAGAGGGTGGGGTGCAGGCCAAGTGTGGACATTTTGTGGATGAGTCTGTGGGGGATGACCGTATTAAAAGCGGAGCTGTAGTCTATAAAGAGCATCCTGATGTAGGAGTCTTTGTTTTCCAGGTGAGAGAGGGAATACTGGAGGACAGCAGCGATAGCGTCTGAGGTGGACCTGTTGGGCCGGTAGGCATACTGCAGGGGGTCTAGGGTGTCCGGTATGCTGCTCTTAATGTGTGCCAGTACCACTCTCTCAAAACACTTCATGATGATTGGAGTGAGTGCTACTGGCCTGTAATCATTCAGGCAGGCAGGTTTTTACCTGTGTGTGTGTGTGTGTGTGTGTGTGTGTGTGTGTGTGTGTTAAATAACTCTGATATGATGATGCATGTGTAATTCACTGAGTTTGGCTTCTTTTTTTTTTCTTTTTTTTTTAAAGATGAGTCCGATGTGGGTGTTTTCCCTACTACTGGTCCTGCTGCCCCTTCTGGTCCTCTCCTTGGTCCTGCTGCCCCTCCTGGTCCTCTCCTTGGTCCTGCTGCCCCTCCTGGTCCTCTCTATTGTCCTGCTGCCCCTGCCTTTCTCGGTCAGGCGCCCGATTCATTCTGGCTGCCGGCAGAGATGAAGAAGACCATTCCACAGCAAGACCAGCGATGATTGCATCCACCCTGTGGGAGAACCAGAGGCTGCGGCCAAACTCGAAACTCTGGTACGAGCCACTCTAACCAGGCCCCAACACCAGAGCACTTTTTCACCCACAGGCTCCTGGCGTGGATGCCCTACCATCTATGGTAGGTCAGGGTGTGCTGTCCAGTGTGTAGGAGGCAGCTCACAGGTTTTTTGTGTTTATTTCAATAAAAAAAAATCTATTTTCAAATATAAATCTTTTATCTGAGTTTTATTCAATCAATTTGACACATTGCTAATAGCGAGTGATGCAGTCCATAAGAGAAAGAAACAGAGGTCTGATCATTTCAGATGCATAAACAAAGATACACACGCAACTTGAATAGAGCAACAGACCTGTAGGCCCATAGCACAGTCATTAAACATCATTAAAACAACAGCAAGTGTTCTTAAACTTCTGTTTGTTATGTCACAAGAAGCAAGATATTGGCTCTTGAATTTACACAAAACAACACTTTGGAAGACTTTGCCTGTTTTTATTTCTGGCGCTGGTGGGATTCAAACCGGTGACCTTCCGATCCACTCTTCCCCCCCATTCAAAAACGGAAAAGGCAATATTTTTTATTTTTCTTTAATCGTTTAGAATACATACTGATAAATAAACTAGTAAATAATGGAAAAGAAGCTTCAATTTCTCTCTCTCTCTTTCTCTTCCCTTAGCATCAAGCTGGGGAACAATAGTCTGTTAAGGGGGGGGAAGAAGGGGGCAGAAGAAAAAGGAGAAAAAAGAAGAAAACGAAAGAGAAATTGAGTCTTCTTTTGCAACTTTCATCACACAAATACATGTGTAACAACACACTTTAATTTCAGTAAGCAACATTGCTGGTCTTTACTTTGTTCTGTTCAAATACATAGACTCAATTTTGTAAACTGTGCGCTGTGAGCAGGGTTCGAACCTGCGCGGGGAGACCCCATTGGATTTCGAGTCCAACGCCTTAACCTCTCGGCCATCACAGCTATACTGGCTTCTGCACTGCCTGGTCTGTAGTAAAGACAAAATCTTTTCAAGATCTAGACACGGACCAGAGTTTGCTTATTAAGGAAGCCTCATATAGAGACTTTTGAATATCAATTCACAGAAGCCATGTTACGAGGATGCAACTTACATTACACAAATACATGCGCAACAACACTTTGAGAAAGCAAAGGAATCCCATTGGATTTCGGGTCCTTATCCTTAACCACTCCGTCATCACAGCTGCCCTTAGCCTTTCATTGTTGTTTAAATGTTTCTACGTTACTTCTTCAAATTTGAAAGGGCCATGGGCTACACAGGAAAGGAGGTCCCAAAGACATTGGGAACCACAATTGCATTTTACACCACCACGCAATTGCGTCTCAACAACTCATTTTTCCAAAGGTGGACCAACATGTCGTCCTTTAAGAGGGATGTCGTTTCCCCTGCGCTGTGAGCAGGGTTCGAACCTGCGCGGGGAAACCCCAATGGATTTCAAGTCCAACACCTTAACCACTCGGCCATCACAGCTTCCCTTTGCATGTCATTGTTCCTTACACTTTTGTACATTTTGAAACATGAAAATGACACAGCCTTGCAGGCAAAGGGTTTGAAAGGAAATGCCAAAGGCATTGGGAAATATGTTTGATTTTAAAGCAAACGCCTTAACCATCCTGCAATTGCAGCTCGATTTGTTTTACATCAGGTTTCCAAAAGTGGGCCGACATCTTGTACATAAATAGGGACACAGCTGTGTTTACGCTGAGAGCAGGGTTCAAAGCTGCACAGGGAGACCCCATTGGATTAGTAATCCTACGCCTTAACCTCTTCGCCATCAAAGCTCCCTGGTGATTTTTATTGTTTTCTAAGTTACTTCTTCACGTGTGAACGGGCCATGGTCGCACAGGAAGCAATCCTAAAGGCATTGGGAACCTCATTTGTTTTTCTTCTGGAAGGTATTTTTCTATTTCGATCACAGCTACCCTTAGCATTTTATCGTTACTTACAGTAAGTTACTTCTTGACATGTGAAAGGGACTTACAGGAAGGGTTTGAAAGGAAATAACAAAGCACTTATGCATAAGGATTCATGAGTTTATTGACTATTAAAGTGATGTTACAGGAAAATTTGAATGATCTCAGTTTACAGTTCTAAACGTAGCGCTAATAAGCAGACACGGGTCCCTGTCACATGCCCTTAGTGTGGTGTGTATGCGTGTGGATTCCATGCAGCCCAATGCCATGGGCACACTATACAAAATGAAAGTGACACTTAACAGTAATGCTGCTTCTAAAGTTGACGCTGTTAAACTAGGGATTCCGTGGCTGAATGAGATAAAACAGTGATTCGATTCATAGATTATATTTGTACGAACTACGCATTGATTCATTGATTCAATTCAGACACAAAACAAGAGGTTTCAAAAATACAGAAATAGTCACGATATTCTCTTTTAATGATTCATTCGTAGATAATGACAATTAAAGTAGTTTGAAAATATGTGGCTGCGCTGTTACTAATGCTTTATAAATGCAACACATGCTTATAATGTGCAAACTGAATTATGAACCCATTATAACGGAAACCCCTTTGTGTGAAGTGTCACCAAAAGAAAAGAAAACAGAGACAGGAAATACATTTGAGCTACTCTATTACTCATTTATTTGCAAATATATATTCTAAGTATCTGTAGGATGAAAGTAAAGTGGCAAAGACACAAATCAGTGTAAGGTTTAGGTATGTTAACGGACCCAGGTGCGGTGCAGAGAAAGAGAGGCGGACAAGTAGTTAGCGGTACTAAACAAAAGGATCTTTACTTTGGATGAGTAGTCAAAACAGGACACAAAAATAGGGACTCAATGCTCGAAATCAAAGAGGAGATCACAGTCTCAAAACAGTACTTGTATACTCGTATGACTTACGCTCACAAAGCGACCAACAAAGGTGAAGACGAAGCGGGAGTGAAGGGAAGTGAGGGTACATATTGCATGAGTGACAATTACACACAGGTGCTGGTGATAAGTATGTGATTGAGGTGGCACAGTGGACGGACGGAGGGAGGCAAGTAGGGGGACGCACTGGGAAGCACAACCCCCATCCGTAACAAATCAGTGAGGCTCCTGTGGTCCTGCAGATCGGGGGGGTGGGGGGGGGGGACATAACAAGAAGACGTGAGGTTATTTTTTAAACTTTAACTGGAATACTTATTGGATTTCACTGAAGAACTTCCCATTCTTTGGGGTGACCGATGAGGTCTGACCCTATGGAATTCCTAAGAGAGAAAGAAAGAGAGAGAGAGAGGGGAGGGGGAAGTGAAAAAATAATGGTCAGAATACAATTACTTACAATCATTTAAACTACTTTTTCCTATTACTTAAAAGCCTGTGTGTGTGTGTGTGTGTGTGTGTGTGTGTGTGTGTGTGTGTGTGTGTGTGTGTCTAGGAGGACTCCATGAGGAGCTGGAGGTGGTGCTCCAGGAGGCTGGAAACTCCAATGACCAGAGACTGGTTTGAAGTACCAGGGAACCTCCAGAAGCATCATCAGCCCGCCCTGAGTTAAGGCTCTGAGTTACTGCTAATTCACAGTATCCATTTAAACTGAACTATAGATTGGATGCTAAATGCTAGAGAGAAGGAACAGTAACAACATCAGAACATGTCTGTACTTTCAGCTGCACCAGCCATCTCTCAGCCTCTGATTCCATGTTGCTGGCAGGCAGGCAGGCAGGAGTGCAGAAGAGAGTACAGACGCTCCACAAACCCACCAGGTTGCTAACAGGAAACACAAGAGAGAGAGCAGAGAGTCATATGGACTTGTCAACAAAGTCACAGTGAAAGAACTGTACTAACCACCACCAGGGGCCTCCCCACCATCACCCCAAACTGAACCAGCTCATAGATGATGTCTAACAAAAGACAAACACATTTAGAACAAAATAGCAATGATATTAAAAAGAAGGTATTAATACAGGTACAGGTATTCGATGCGAGACTATTGAATTGCCTCGACAGCTCATCCAGAATGCTGCCGCCAGTCTGGTGTTCAAACTCCCCAAATTCTCCCATGTCACTCCCCTCCTCCGCACCCTTCACTGGCTCCCGGTAGCAGCTCTCATCAGATTCAAGACCCACGACTGGCCGCCTGGCACCGCCGCCCCTTCGGTCATGGCTTTTCACTGTCCTGGCGACCCGCTGGTAGAATGAGCTTCCTACTGCTGTCATGACTGCAGAGTCACTACCAATCTTCCGCTGTAGATTGAAGACCTACATCTTAACGGTCCCTCCTACAAGTTTCTCTCCTGATAATAATAAAAATGTCCTTCTTCTAGCATTGTGACTGCCTATGGCCACTGGTCCGAGCATTGATTACTTTATCTTATGATGACTGATGGATAGATGATTCACTTACTTAGACAAATGTATTTGTTGTCAGTCACTTTGGATAAAGGCATCTGCTAAATGCCATAAATGTAATGTAAATGTCCTCATGGATCAGTCCTCTCTACGGACAATAATGACATTGCACCACTGAATATGTGTTGCTAGAATACGAAATAACATAGCGCAAGGCCAAAATGTACATTCCTTGGCAAAATGCATGGAGCTGGCTAGCAAGCTTGCTAGTTCAAGCTAAAGGCTTAAAGCGGGCGAGCTAACTCTTAGAAACTGTCAACGGGTTACTTAGCCATCTAGCAGCTAACAATGCTACCATTGCTTCTCGCAAAATAGTCATTGCACAAACAATGTGTTCGATATGTGTCTACTGTAAAATGTAATTAAATGCCACATACCGTTTTCGAAGTCGCTGTCGCTTCCCTCTTCACGATCTCGAACCCTGCAAAAAAAGAAGACACGAACAACAACCTGTCATAGAGACGGCAGGCCGCAGTCCACGCACTCTCGCAGTCAAACCTGAAAAACACCGAGGCATTTTTCAGTGCCTTTCGTTGCTTATGCTAAATCTCAACTGAAGTTTGTTGTTATCTGGAGCGGATTGAACATTCCATAGAATGTTGCTGATGTTCTACATTGAAAGGTTGCATAGCAACACACAGTTTTGAAAATAACGAGTAATAATCATACATGACACATATCATGAACACTTTTCAAAAATGCGTTACCATGTGACCTCTAGAAATAGAACACGAGCAACATTCTATGTTTGATCCAGCGCTACGCAGCAACACACCTCTGATGATGTTGACATTGACTAGATCCAGCTGGTCTTCTGAGCGCTGGCATTACTACGCCATTAGCATTAGCAACGAAAGGTACTGAGAAACGCCTCGGTGTTTTTCAGGTTTGCTGCGGGACTGCGTGGACTGCGGACTGCCATTTCTACGACAGGTTGTTGTTCCTGTTTCCTTTTTGAGAGGACAGCGACCTCGAAGCAGGTATGTCACGTTCAATTACATTTTACAGTAGACACATAGTCAATAAATGCATCTGTGTAATGGCATGACTGTTAGTCCGTCAGTAGCTACGGTGGTAGCATAGTTAGCTTTAGCTTGAACTAGCTCGCTTGCTCGTCACCTACGTGTGCTGTGTTGTTTTAGCAACACATATCGAGTGGTTGTCTAACTATCGTTCAGATATTGTCAAACTATCTTTCAGATATGGTCCAACTATCGTCACATACCCTCTCCGAAGTCGCTGCCGTCGCTTCCCTCTGCACGATCGCGAACCCAACAAAAAAGAAAACACGGACGTAAAAACGGCAGGCAGCAGTCCAAACCTGAAAAACACTGAGGCATTTTTCAGCCCGTTTTGCTCTAAAAATCAGCTGGTTTGTGTCGATGTAAACATCAACTGAAGTTGTTATCTGGAGCGGATTGAACATTCCATAGAATGTTGCTAATGTTCTATATCGAAAGGTTGCATAGCAACACATAGTTTTGAAAATAATTAATAATAATCATAGATGTATCATAAAGACTTTTCAGAAATGCGTTACCATGTGACCTCTAGAAATAGAACATGAGCAGCATTCTATGGAATGGTTGATCCGGCGCTACACAGCAACACACTTCTGTTGATGTTTACATTGACGAGACCCCGCTGGTTTTCTGAGAGCTAGCATAACTAAGCCATGAGCATTAGCATTACTAAGCCATGAGCATTAGCAACGAAAGGTACTGAAAAATGTCTCGGGTGTTTTTCACTATTGGATGCGGAATGCGTTGTTAGAAATTATATTTGATAAAAACAGTTTATTATTGCTATAATAAAAATACATTACTGCAGTGTGCTAAATTTACTAATGTGATGGTCTGTTGATAAATGGGATGAATCAAGCATTAGTCCCATAGTACGTTGGATTAATACATAGAGAGGTTAAGCCAGGTCATCAAGAAAGATGTCGCAACACACGCTTACACAAAGAGCAAAAGTGGAAAAGTACCAGGCTAGGGGGGACATACCAGAGTAGGTATCTTATCTCTAACAGGGTGCTGACTCCGCAGATGGGACGAATGGTGTGACCAGCCCGTGAACAACAAGGGATGCCAAGTCTAAACCACGGTTCCTCCCCAACCAAATAGCCAATCACAATCACTTTGTTTACTGTAAATGCTTTGTTTGACTGTTTGAATGCATCCATTTTTGGAGGGTTGGTTCCAGATTAACAGCTTGCTGACTGTGATTTTCTTCTCCAAAAGTGGTCCTTGTACAAGCCATTGCCCGGAGGAAGGGACTCAGCAGCCAAAGGAATGCGAGGAGGCAGGTTAATCTCCTGGTGCAGCAAGGACCCTGTGCGTATATTAGAAATATTTCTGTTACATATGATGGTAAACAGACACTAGGGAGATTCTCATTGTCTGACAACAAGAATGAGGGAGTCTAAACTGTGACCATCACTGACCTGTCTGAACAGGATGCTGGGCCATACTGGTGTGGAGTGAATGTTAAGAGAACCAAAGCGGGCTTCATCGCACTGATTAGTCAGGTGCAACTGCATGTTGAAGGTGAGTGTAAGCTGGTCTTCTTGTTCATCATTAATGCACTGATGTTGTGTAGCAGAGGCAGACCTATTCCTCAATAATGATGATGCATGCACTATGATAATGATCCATAGCCATAGAAAATGTCTACATCCTCATTATTATTACATTTATTACCAATAAATACTTCTAACAGGTATGAACATGATGAATCGAACTCAAAACAAGTGGTCGCATGACCAACTAACATAAGTTAACATTACATTATATCTGACTCCAAAGTATATTTCATGGGTTAACAATGATAGACAATACTTTGCTCATCCCTGTGTGACAGACAATCCATCATATCGGATCCTAGATTCATTAAGAATACCCAAAATGCTATTTTACTTGCCCTCAAGTTAAGATAAATTGTCTTGTGAGGAGTTTACGCTCATGCCAATAGCAGTAGCTAACTATCTCTACGTCTCGATGATGATTGTGGTGGAAGTCTAGGATTTACCACTCTGTACTTTAGCTCTTCGGAGGTAAGAATCAAGAAACAAGTCCTGAGTAGCCACAATATCTGAGTCCGGTATTTATTGCTTGCAAACAAGAGACAAGAGCGTAACAGCAGCCCAGCGTAGAACCGGGGGTCCGTTCAACACAAGTCTAAAGAGACAATGATCAGGTTCGTCTTTTATACAGTTTAAACATAACACAGGCGCCGCCAAGGCTATCGGCTGATGGGCCTGTGCTTACGTGAGAAAGGGCGGGAGAGAATGAACAATGGGGAGACTTTCTTATTGATTAATCGCCGTTCAACATTTCACACCTATCGACAGGATGCGCCTGTCCCCCCACTATTGCTCTCTCCTACCACTCCCTCAGAGATCACCGCTGTTCATGTGGTAAATCATACAGTGCTTCTCAGAACAATGGCTATAGAACTTTAGAGGAGTGGCAAGAGAAAATGTCATCACAGTAGTTACACAAGTTGTATCAGTCATATGAAAGTGTATAACCTGAAAATAGTTCTATGAATGTATTTTCCATAACATGATGCATGTGAACATTCAACATTCAATGAGAGAACCTGGTCATGATTATGTTGTGCTGTATTAACAGAAGCTTTATCTAGCGCACAACCTCACATTAATGCACATAGGAAGAATGAGAATAGAGTATCAACAAAATAACCAATTTAACAGTTTCAAAGCAACATATGACCCAAAACTCAAAGAACATCTTCCTGTCCTTCTCCTTAAGTATCATTCCCAACAAAGGACAAGGTGTGAGACACATTACAATTGCAAAGGAATTGACAAATGGCGAGGATGCGATTTCTTCAGGATGTCCGCCAGGCACGCTCATTCAACTGTAAATAGATATACACATTTAAATCAAGGCTGGCGCCATCAAAATCCATCTGCAGAAAAATCAGTCTTGTGAACTAGATTCAAGTCACAGTGGCTGTGAAAAAAACGTCAACATATGAATTATTGTTTATCAGCTCCAGATCTAGTTATTCTGAGAAACCTAACTCTAATGATATCAGCACTTCCTTTTTGTGTTTTTTTTACTGTGCTGTGTCTCTGTAGTGAGCTGTGAGATCTGAACATGCTCAGTGTTGACATAGCAGTCTACGATGTGGTGAGAATGAGTTGTGGATTTTGCTCGTTTATTTTTGACTGAAGTGAAAAAACATTATTCAACTATTATTTTGCACCTGCATGTTGAAGGTGAGTCTAATCTGGTCTTCTAGTCCATCATTAATAAATGTACTGTTGTGTAGCAGAGGTATTCTGCAGACTTAGTCCTCAATAATGTGAATGCACTATGATAATGATTGAAATGTAATATTTTGACCAATGAATTTCACAGATTGGAGCTAATTCAAATCAGACAATGTGACCGAAACACGTTGAGAGGATTGCCATGGTGTGGTGTGTTTATCCTTGTGTCCATGTGAAAAGGGGATTACCCCAGACTGACACACTTCACCATCAGAAATCTGAAAGTAGAGGATGCTGGGACAAACTGGTGTGGATCTGACCGAACCATGAAGCCTGCCGACGACACCAGGATTCACCTCTCTGTGGGTAAGTGCTTGAAAACACAATTCTGCTTCCTCCTACAGTTAGTCACATTCAATGATCTGTCACATCAACCCGGGCCGACTGCTTGGAAAGCAGCTATTTTCACCACGGGGTCTTTCTTGTCACCTTTTTTTCATGGGCTGGATTACTCAGTAAACAAGGGAGGGTGGGGGGGTGAGAAAAATTTTACAACAATGCACACACAGTGGAAGTAAACTCCCTGCTTTTTGCCGACTGGGCGGAAACGTCCCCCAACCTGAGGCTCCATTGCGGGGAAGGGGCATCCGTTAGTAGGTGGCTCGTTGGTCTAGGGGTATGATTCTCGTTTAGGGTGCGAGAGGTCCTGGGTTCAATCCCCGACGAGCCCTCTGATTTAGCCTTTCACCAGATCGGACGACTCCATCAAAGTGTCTTGGGTCGCCGCTTCAGCAGATGGGTCACCTTGCCAGCGTTGCGAATGAGTCCTTTTTATGCAGACAGTGCAGACACTTCCCACAACCTGAGGCTCCGTTGCGGTGTAGGGGCAAGGTGGTGTCAGACGGTTCGTTGGTCTAGTGGTATGATTCTCGCTTCGGGTGTGAGAGGTCCCGGGTTCAAATCCTGGACGAGCCCTTTGACGAAAACTTTCACAAGCTGGGTCCACCAAATCAAAGTCCTTTGGCTCAATGGTTCAACAGATGTTTCCCCAAGTAGCAGCAAAATTCCACTTTTAAAAAGCCTTTCTTCACGTCCTGGCTTTAAGTATCCGGTGGAATAGGCTACCAGGCCAATACGAGCGTAGGTCGAGGTGGCCATGTGGTGAAGGCGATGGACTGCTAATCCATTGTGCTCTGCACGCGTGGGTTCGAATGCCATCCTCATCGCACAGCCATGCTTCTTTGTCAGCTTGGACGACCGTGGGCGTGAAAACAGAGGAGGTGGAGAAACAATGTAAAGCGTGCGGCACATCCTTCGGAGACCACATTCAGACGGACGTCGTCCAACAGCTTCTTTGAGCACGGAGACAGCTTCAAACTAGGCGGGGTTCGAACCGACGCTTTCAACGAGACTGAAGTGTCATTCTTGCGTCTTTGGATACGCAGGCATGGGCCCCTCGGGAAAAGGACACCTAACTTGCGTTGTTGTGTGCCAAAGTGTGAATGTGTATTTCAGAGAATAGCTAAACAAGGAGAACCCATACTTTTCAACAAGATCTGCACAGAGCTCTTCATCACAGAGGGAGATGCAGAGGTCAAACCTGAACATTTGGTGAGGAAGATTAAGGCAGCATCCAAAAGACCATACTGTATAGTGAGGGGTTAGTATACTGTATAGAGTAATTTAAGGTACCTCTGGAGAAAAGAATAAAGGAAATATGTCACAGGACTATTATACCCTAATCAGAGTACAGTGCTGAAACAAGGCATCAAAATCTAATTCTGACATGTAGCCACTGTAGAGACCCTGCTGTACTCCTCTGAGGGTTAAATGGATTGCTAAATTCTGCCCCAGGATCAGTTTCATTTGTTTCCCAGTTCAGTTAGGCTTGAGGCTCAGAGAACTGACGAGCTGATCCTTGATCTGTACGGTAGGTGGGGGAGATGTCTCCAAAGAGCAGCATGGGCTCATCTATGGCCTGATTCCAATCCACTCCCTTGCCCCTTCCACTGACTCCTACACCTTCAATGACTGAGTACAGTATGTGCACCTTAAAACCTGTATCCACAAAGTGTCTCAGAGTAAGAGTGCAGGTCCTACCTGATCCTAGATCAGCACAACCTCTGCTAATTAATGTATTGGTTCTAACCCTAACCCTAAATACACATTGACACATTCACAATGTTTTTTCACTTTTTTTGGACCACTCTTTTCTCATGAACCATGTTATATTTTGTTATGTTCATTTGTCTCATTACTTCATAGATAATGTATTCATTTGCGTGACGGTAAACCTGCACACTTTTAGCTCAGCAGGACATGGAATTAGAAGGGTTACAGTAAACGTGTATGTTTTTAGGTCAGCAGCACTTCAGTCAGAAACAGTCTTAGTTAACATTGTAGCAGTGTGACCATACTCGTGCCCTGCGTACATATTTAGACAGGGCAGCATTTAACCTCATATGAACAGTTTGATTTCAAATTCAAACTTTTAAAATATCGAGCCAAAAGAAGAAAGAATGCTTCAATGTCCCAATACAAACGCAGGTCAATGTATTCTCTGTAACAACGGCACATTTTCACACAAGTCCCACTCATACCTTGAATTTGAAATGACTTGTGCTCCCGTTAGAGATGGTGAGTTGAGATAATCAGATTAGATGGGAACTTGTGGCGGAAGAAGCGAAGTGGTATAAGAAGCACATCAATTTCTGAGAGTAGGAAGAGTTCCAGTAATACTCAACTGAAGACTCAACTAAATGAGCCCTAGAGTTGAATTAAAAACTCTCAAACATACATACACACACGGACAAACACGCATGCACGCCCGCACACATGGACACAAACAAACAAACACACACACACACACACACACACACACACACACACACACACACACACCTGCATGCACACATGCACAAACACATAAATGCATGCATGCACAGAGTCTGTGCCACAGACACTCAAATTCACACACGCGCGCGCGCATACACACGCACACACACGCACACACAAACACACTGAATTATGGGAAAGTTTGGCAATGAGATTCGTCCTCATTGTCAAACTTAATAAATTCCGCACACTCAACTTTTGAACTCCTTTGCTAGTCATTCTATCATGTAATTATGATATTCGCTGAAAAAAAAAACTACCAATCAGTTGGTAGAGCATGGCCCTAACCCTAACCCTAACACATATATACTGGAATGTATGCACTCACTGCAATGTAAGTGGCTTTGGATAAAAGCGTTAGCTAAATGGCATATGTTCTTCTTATTATATTGTTTGAGGCTGAAAGGTTTTCCTGACCCATTGTAAGCATGGTAAGACAATGGCCTCTGGAGTGTCACAGTCAGACGCCCTGTATGACACCCTGGTATCTGGAGTGTCCCTGCAGCTCAGCACCTCTCTCATCCACCCAGATCACACTGACTCTACTAAAGCACCCTCCATGTACAAAACCGGTGAACACTTGTGTGGTTCTGTCACTGGTGATACTTGTCAAGTATCGAAATAAAAATGACCCCGCCAAGCCACAGTTTGTAATAAAGTCGTAAGTTTACTCACTCTGATTGTTCCTCTGGTGGCTGTCTTCTTGGGTCTAAAGCTTGTGATATGTGCCTTCCAAAAAACCTAATAAATGCACTTTTCAACTACTCAGGTTATATACTACGGAAGCGATCAAAGGGAGTTAGCGAGCTAACTTTAGCTCCAACTCCAACAAAGCCCATATCCACAAAGTGTCTCAGAGTAAGAGTGCTGATCTAGGATCAGGTCCCCCACCTTTCCATGTCATCTTATTCAATCTGATCTAAAAGGCTAAACTGATCCTAGATCAACTTTCCTACTTTAAGATGCTTTGTGAATATGAGCCCTGGTGAACACTGAAGACATAGGAGCTAGGTGAAGGGACCGAAATAGAACTGGCCCAATACATGACAATCACCTGGTTTGGGGCAGTTCATCCTTGTTGTGTAAACAGCTACAATGACAACCAGAAAGGTCATTGTCGCAAAGAACACGACTGATGGACAACCACTCACTACGTTTCACTACCTTTGGACTGCTTTGCTTGAATTAGAGCTGCAAGAAACAAGTAGCTCTCCCCGTCGGGGAAAGGAACCCCGGTTTCCCACGTGACAGGCAGGGATACTGCCCACGATACTAACGAGGAGGTGGTATGGGAGGCCTGGGTTCGATTACCAACATGGGCAGAGGAGGTGGTTTGGAAGGCCTGGGCTCGATTCCCAGCCTGTGCACAAACACTTTTTGCCTAAATCCTTTGCTCACCTGGTGTTTCAAGCCAAACTAGCTATGTTTTGTGAACTGGTTATTGACAGTTTTCATTTTACACAATTATCTCACTCCAATAATGCTACGGCTACAGAGAGAAAGCGCCATGGTCCTGGAATGGTGAGAATAAATGTGTTTCCGCCCGGTTTCGAACCGGGGACCTTTCGCGTGTGAGGCGAACGTGATGACCACTACACTACGGAAACTACACACCCTTTGATGATCAACTTTTCTTTTGGTTCAAAGACATACAACCAAGTTTTAATTGATCAGTTGGGGAATTGAACCACGGTCTCGCGCTAAAGTTAAGTCTTAAACTCACTCAAAATTCCCCATTCATTCTCTATCCTTGCTGACATCTAAGCATTGGTGGTTCAGTGGTAGAATTCTCGCCTGCCACGCGGGAGGCCCGGGTTCGATTCCCGGCCAATGCATGAGCACTTCTTTACGGCCGTTGGAAACCACCGATATATGTAAATATCCATTCTTCAAGGCCAAATTCGGCTGACATGGAAGCATTGGTGGTTCAGTGATAGAATTCTCGCCTGCCATGCGGGAGGCCAGGGTTCAATTCATGAATTCATGAAAAGGACAATTACATTAACACTTCATAATTGTAAACCACAGTTATACACTCACTGGCCACTTTATTAGGTACACCTTGCTAGTACTGGGTTGGACCCCCTTTTGCTTTCAGAACTGCCTTAATTCTTTGTGCCATTGATTCATCAAGGTGCTGGAAACATCCCTCCGTTGACATGATAGCATCACGCAGTTGCTGCAGATTTGTCGGCTGCACATCCATGATGCGATTCTCCCGTTCCACCACATCCCAAAGGTGCTCTATTGAATTGAGATCTGGTGACTGTGGAGGCCATTGGAGTACAGTGAACTCATTGTCATGTTCATTGATTGGGCCTGCCAGATCTGCACGTTTCCAACTTAGAGGGTCAGTGTTGAATGCAGAATGTGCCTCTGCCCAAAAGGGAGGCCGTATCTTGGAGATGCAGGGGATTGAACCCTGGACCTCATACATGCAAAGCATGCGCTCTACCACTGAGCTACATCCCCAACGGGCAACTGCAGGGATTTTTGGAACACATAGCAACAGCATGGTAGAGGACGTTGTTGACCGTCATGGCTGTGCTGAGTCAGGACACTTGGAAGACTGTTTAGACAAGGACACCTCATCACAGATGCAGGGCACCAGTCTCTCCCTGGTGGTCTAGTGGTTAGGATTCGGCGCTCTCACCGCCGCGGCCCGGGTTCGATTCCCGGTCAGGGAATGAATTTTGTGGAGACACAACCCTCGTTCGCTGGAGTCCTTGAACGACACCTTGTTAAAACTCACAAAAAAGAAAAAAAAAAAGGCTCCTCCTTCGAGCCGGATTTGAACCAGCGACCTAAGGATTACTGCTATAGAACCTACAGTCCTCCGCTCTACCAACTGAGCTATCGAAGGGTGCCAACGGGACCGCCAGATCTACACGTTTCCAAGTTAGAAGGTGTTTTTGTGCTACATATTTAGCTAACAACTACGTTTCACTACCTTTGGACTGCTTTGCTTGAATTAGAGCTGCAAGAAACAAGTAGCTCTCCCCGTCGGGGAAAGGAACCCCGGTTTCCCACGTGACAGGCAGGGATACTGCCCACGATACTAACGAGGAGGTGGTATGGGAGGCCTGGGTTCGATTACCAACATGGGCAGAGGAGGTGGTTTGGAAGGCCTGGGCTCGATTCCCAGCCTGTGCACAAACACTTTTTGCCTAAATCCTTTGCTCACCTGGTGTTTCAAGCCAAACTAGCTATGTTTTGTGAACTGGTTATTGACAGTTTTCATTTTACACAATTATCTCACTCCAATAATGCTACGGCTACAGAGAGAAAGCGCCATGGTCCTGGAATGGTGAGAATAAATGTGTTTCCGCCCGGTTTCGAACCGGGGACCTTTCGCGTGTGAGGCGAACGTGATGACCACTACACTACGGAAACTACACACCCTTTGATGATCAACTTTTCTTTTGGTTCAAAGACATACAACCAAGTTTTAATTGATCAGTTGGGGAATTGAACCACGGTCTCGCGCTAAAGTTAAGTCTTAAACTCACTCAAAATTCCCCATTCATTCTCTATCCTTGCTGACATCTAAGCATTGGTGGTTCAGTGGTAGAATTCTCGCCTGCCACGCGGGAGGCCCGGGTTCGATTCCCGGCCAATGCATGAGCACTTCTTTACGGCCGTTGGAAACCACCGATATATGTAAATATCCATTCTTCAAGGCCAAATTCGGCTGACATGGAAGCATTGGTGGTTCAGTGATAGAATTCTCGCCTGCCATGCGGGAGGCCAGGGTTCAATTCATGAATTCATGAAAAGGACAATTACATTAACACTTCATAATTGTAAACCACAGTTATACACTCACTGGCCACTTTATTAGGTACACCTTGCTAGTACTGGGTTGGACCCCCTTTTGCTTTCAGAACTGCCTTAATTCTTTGTGCCATTGATTCATCAAGGTGCTGGAAACATCCCTCCGTTGACATGATAGCATCACGCAGTTGCTGCAGATTTGTCGGCTGCACATCCATGATGCGATTCTCCCGTTCCACCACATCCCAAAGGTGCTCTATTGAATTGAGATCTGGTGACTGTGGAGGCCATTGGAGTACAGTGAACTCATTGTCATGTTCATTGATTGGGCCTGCCAGATCTGCACGTTTCCAACTTAGAGGGTCAGTGTTGAATGCAGAATGTGCCTCTGCCCAAAAGGGAGGCCGTATCTTGGAGATGCAGGGGATTGAACCCTGGACCTCATACATGCAAAGCATGCGCTCTACCACTGAGCTACATCCCCAACGGGCAACTGCAGGGATTTTTGGAACACATAGCAACAGCATGGTAGAGGACGTTGTTGACCGTCATGGCTGTGCTGAGTCAGGACACTTGGAAGACTGTTTAGACAAGGACACCTCATCACAGATGCAGGGCACCAGTCTCTCCCTGGTGGTCTAGTGGTTAGGATTCGGCGCTCTCACCGCCGCGGCCCGGGTTCGATTCCCGGTCAGGGAATGAATTTTGTGGAGACACAACCCTCGTTCGCTGGAGTCCTTGAACGACACCTTGTTAAAACTCACAAAAAAGAAAAAAAAAAAGGCTCCTCCTTCGAGCCGGATTTGAACCAGCGACCTAAGGATTACTGCTATAGAACCTACAGTCCTCCGCTCTACCAACTGAGCTATCGAAGGGTGCCAACGGGACCGCCAGATCTACACGTTTCCAAGTTAGAAGGTGTTTTTGTGCTACATATTTAGCTAACAACTACGTTTCACTACCTTTGGACTGCTTTGCTTGAATTAGAGCTGCAAGAAACAAGTAGCTCTCCCCGTCGGGGAAAGGAACCCCGGTTTCCCACGTGACAGGCAGGGATACTGCCCACGATACTAACGAGGAGGTGGTATGGGAGGCCTGGGTTCGATTACCAACATGGGCAGAGGAGGTGGTTTGGAAGGCCTGGGCTCGATTCCCAGCCTGTGCACAAACACTTTTTGCCTAAATCCTTTGCTCACCTGGTGTTTCAAGCCAAACTAGCTATGTTTTGTGAACTGGTTATTGACAGTTTTCATTTTACACAATTATCTCACTCCAATAATGCTACGGCTACAGAGAGAAAGCGCCATGGTCCTGGAATGGTGAGAATAAATGTGTTTCCGCCCGGTTTCGAACCGGGGACCTTTCGCGTGTGAGGCGAACGTGATGACCACTACACTACGGAAACTACACACCCTTTGATGATCAACTTTTCTTTTGGTTCAAAGACATACAACCAAGTTTTAATTGATCAGTTGGGGAATTGAACCACGGTCTCGCGCTAAAGTTAAGTCTTAAACTCACTCAAAATTCCCCATTCATTCTCTATCCTTGCTGACATCTAAGCATTGGTGGTTCAGTGGTAGAATTCTCGCCTGCCACGCGGGAGGCCCGGGTTCGATTCCCGGCCAATGCATGAACACTTCTTTACGGCCGTTGGAAACCACCGATATATGTAAATATCCATTCTTCAAGGCCAAATTCGGCTGACATGGAAGCATTGGTGGTTCAGTGATAGAATTCTCGCCTGCCATGCGGGAGGTGAGGGTTCAATTCATGAATTCATGAAAAGGACAATTACATTAACACTTCATAATTGTAAACCACAGTTATACACTCACTGGCCACTTTATTAGGTACACCTTGCTAGTACTGGGTTGGACCCCCTTTTGCTTTCAGAACTGCCTTAATTCTTTGTGCCATTGATTCATCAAGGTGCTGGAAACATCCCTCCGTTGACATGATAGCATCACGCAGTTGCTGCAGATTTGTCGGCTGCACATCCATGATGCGATTCTCCCGTTCCACCACATCCCAAAGGTGCTCTATTGAATTGAGATCTGGTGACTGTGGAGGCCATTGGAGTACAGTGAACTCATTGTCATGTTCATTGATTGGGCCTGCCAGATCTGCACGTTTCCAACTTAGAGGGTCAGTGTTGAATGCAGAATGTGCCTCTGCCCAAAAGGGAGGCCGTATCTTGGAGATGCAGGGGATTGAACCCTGGACCTCATACATGCAAAGCATGCGCTCTACCACTGAGCTACATCCCCAACGGGCAACTGCAGGGATTTTTGGAACACATAGCAACAGCATGGTAGAGGACGTTGTTGACCGTCATGGCTGTGCTGAGTCAGGACACTTGGAAGACTGTTTAGACAAGCACACCTCATCACAGATGCAGGGCACCAGTCTCTCCCTGGTGGTCTAGTGGTTAGGATTCGGCGCTCTCACTGCCGCGGCCCGGGTTCGATTCCCGGTCAGGGAATGAATTTTGTGGAGACACAACCCTCGTTCGCTGGAGTCCTTGAACGACACCTTGTTAAAACTCACAAAAAAGGAAAAAAAAAAGGCTCCTCCTTCGAGCCGGATTTGAACCAGCGACCTAAGGATTACTGCTATAGAACCTACAGTCCTCCGCTCTACCAACTGAGCTATCGAAGGGTGCCAACGGGACCGCCAGATCTACACGTTTCCAAGTTAGAAGGTGTTTTTGTGCTACATATTTAGCTAACAACTACGTTTCACTACCTTTGGACTGCTTTGCTTGAATTAGAGCTGCAAGAAACAAGTAGCTCTCCCCGTCGGGGAAAGGAACCCCGGTTTCCCACGTGACAGGCAGGGATACTGCCCACGATACTAACGAGGAGGTGGTATGGGAGGCCTGGGTTCGATTACCAACATGGGCAGAGGAGGTGGTTTGGAAGGCCTGGGCTCGATTCCCAGCCTGTGCACAAACACTTTTTGCCTAAATCCTTTGCTCACCTGGTGTTTCAAGCCAAACTAGCTATGTTTTGTGAACTGGTTATTGACAGTTTTCATTTTACACAATTATCTCACTCCAATAATGCTACGGCTACAGAGAGAAAGCGCCATGGTCCTGGAATGGTGAGAATAAATGTGTTTCCGCCCGGTTTCGAACCGGGGACCTTTCGCGTGTGAGGCGAACGTGATGACCACTACACTACGGAAACTACACACCCTTTGATGATCAACTTTTCTTTTGGTTCAAAGACATACAACCAAGTTTTAATTGATCAGTTGGGGAATTGAACCACGGTCTCGCGCTAAAGTTAAGTCTTAAACTCACTCAAAATTCCCCATTCATTCTCTATCCTTGCTGACATCTAAGCATTGGTGGTTCAGTGGTAGAATTCTCGCCTGCCACGTGGGAGGCCCGGGTTCGGTTCCCGGCCAATGCATGAACACTTCTTTACGGCCGTTGGAAACCACCGATATATGTAAATATCCATTCTTCAAGGCCAAATTCGGCTGACATGGAAGCATTGGTGGTTCAGTGATAGAATTCTCGCCTGCCATGCGGGAGGCCAGGGTTCAATTCATGAATTCATGAAAAGGACAATTACATTAACACTTCATAATTGTAAACCACAGTTATACACTCACTGGCCACTTTATTAGGTACACCTTGCTAGTACTGGGTTGGACCCCCTTTTGCTTTCAGAACTGCCTTAATTCTTTGTGCCATTGATTCATCAAGGTGCTGGAAACATCCCTCCGTTGACATGATAGCATCACGCAGTTGCTGCAGATTTGTCGGCTGCACATCCATGATGCGATTCTCCCGTTCCACCACATCCCAAAGGTGCTCTATTGAATTGAGATCTGGTGACTGTGGAGGCCATTGGAGTACAGTGAACTCATTGTCATGTTCATTGATTGGGCCTGCCAGATCTGCACGTTTCCAACTTAGAGGGTCAGTGTTGAATGCAGAATGTGCCTCTGCCCAAAAGGGAGGCCGTATCTTGGAGATGCAGGGGATTGAACCCTGGACCTCATACATGCAAAGCATGCGCTCTACCACTGAGCTACATCCCCAACGGGCAACTGCAGGGATTTTTGGAACACATAGCAACAGCATGGTAGAGGACGTTGTTGACCGTCATGGCTGTGCTGAGTCAGGACACTTGGAAGACTGTTTAGACAAGGACACCTCATCACAGATGCAGGGCACCAGTCTCTCCCTGGTGGTCTAGTGGTTAGGATTCGGCGCTCTCACCGCCGCGGCCCGGGTTCGATTCCCGGTCAGGGAATGAATTTTGTGGAGACACAACCCTCGTTCGCTGGAGTCCTTGAACGACACCTTGTTAAAACTCACAAAAAAGAAAAAAAAAAAGGCTCCTCCTTCGAGCCGGATTTGAACCAGCGACCTAAGGATTACTGCTATAGAACCTACAGTCCTCCGCTCTACCAACTGAGCTATCGAAGGGTGCCAACGGGACCGCCAGATCTACACGTTTCCAAGTTAGAAGGTGTTTTTGTGCTACATATTTAGCTAACAACTACGTTTCACTACCTTTGGACTGCTTTGCTTGAATTAGAGCTGCAAGAAACAAGTAGCTCTCCCCGTCGGGGAAAGGAACCCCGGTTTCCCACGTGACAGGCAGGGATACTGCCCACGATCCTAACGAGGAGGTGGTATGGGAGGCCTGGGTTCAATTACCAACATGGGCAGAGGAGGTGGTTTGGAAGGCCTGGGCTCGATTCCCAGCCTGTGCACAAACACTTTTTGCCTAAATCCTTTGCTCACCTGGTGTTTCAAGCCAAACTAGCTATGTTTTGTGAACTGGTTATTGACAGTTTTCATTTTACACAATTATCTCACTACAATAATGCTACGGCTACAGAGAGAAAGCGCCATGGTCCTGGAATGGTGAGAATAAATGTGTTTCCGCCCGGTTTCGAACCAGGGACCTTTCGCGTGTGAGGCGAACGTGATGACCACTACACTACGGAAACTACACACCCTTTGATGATCAACTTTTCTTTTGGTTCAAAGACATACAACCAAGTTTTAATTGATCAGTTGGGGAATTGAACCACGGTCTCGCGCTAAAGTTAAGTCTTAAACTCACTCAAAATTCCCCATTCATTCTCTATCTTTGCTGACATCTAAGCATTGGTGGTTCAGTGGTAGAATTCTCGCCTGCCACGCGGGAGGCCCTGGTTCGATTCCAGGCCAATGCATGAACACTTCTTTACGGCCGTTGGAAACCACCGATATATGTAAATATCCATTCTTCAAGGCCAAATTCGGCTGACATGGAAGCATTGGTGGTTCAGTGATAGAACCGGCCAATGCATGAACACTTCTTTACGGCCGTTGGAAACCACCGATATATGTAAATATCCATTCTTCAAGGCCAAATTCGGCTGACATGGAAGCATTGGTGGTTCAGTGATAGAATTCTCGCCTGCCATGCGGGAGGCCAGGGTTCAATTCATGAATTCATGAAAAGGACAATTACATTAACACTTCATAATTGTAAACCACAGTTATACACTCACTGGCCACTTTATTAGGTACACCTTGCTAGTACTGGGTTGGACCCCCTTTTGCTTTCAGAACTGCCTTAATTCTTTGTGCCATTGATTCATCAAGGTGCTGGAAACATCCCTCCGTTGACATGATAGCATCACGCAGTTGCTGCAGATTTGTCGGCTGCACATCCATGATGCGATTCTCCCGTTCCACCACATCCCAAAGGTGCTCTATTGAATTGAGATCTGGTGACTGTGGAGGCCATTGGAGTACAGTGAACTCATTGTCATGTTCATTGATTGGGCCTGCCAGATCTGCACGTTTCCAACTTAGAGGGTCAGTGTTGAATGCAGAATGTGCCTCTGCCCAAAAGGGAGGCCGTATCTTGGAGATGCAGGGGATTGAACCCTGGACCTCATACATGCAAAGCATGCGCTCTACCACTGAGCTACATCCCCAACGGGCAACTGCAGGGACATCTTTGCTGACATCTAAGCATTGGTGGTTCAGTGGTAGAATTCTCGCCTGCCACGCGGGAGGCCCGGGTTCGATTCCCGGCCAATGCATGAACACTTCTTTACGGCCGTTGGAAACCACCGATACATGTAAATATCCATTCTTCAAGGCCAAATTCGGCTGACATGGAAGCATTGGTGGTTCAGTGATAGAACCGGCCAATGCATGAACACTTCTTTACGGCCGTTGGAAACCACCGATATATGTAAATATCCATTCTTCAAGGCCAAATTCGGCTGACATGGAAGCATTGGTGGTTCAGTGATAGAATTCTCGCCTGCCATGCGGGAGGCCAGGGTTCAATTCATGAATTCATGAAAAGGACAATTACATTAACACTTCATGAGGACCTTTGATAATTGTAAACCACAGTTATACACTCACTGGCCACTTTATTAGGTACACCTTGCTAGTACTGGGTTGGACCCCCTTTTGCTTTCAGAACTGCCTTAATTCTTTGTGCCATTGATTCATCAAGGTGCTGGAAACATCCCTCCGTTGACATGATAGCATCACGCAGTTGCTGCAGATTTGTCGGCTGCACATCCATGATGCGATTCTCCCGTTCCACCACATCCCAAAGGTGCTCTATTGAATTGAGATCTGGTGACTGTGGAGGCCATTGGAGTACAGTGAACTCATTGTCATGTTCATTGATTGGGCCTGCCAGATCTGCACGTTTCCAACTTAGAGGGTCAGTGTTGAATGCAGAATGTGCCTCTGCCCAAAAGTGAGGCCGTATCTTGGAGATGCAGGGGATTGAACCCTGGACCTCATACATGCAAAGCATGCGCTCTACCACTGAGCTACATCCCCAACGGGCAACTGCAGGGATTTTTGGAACACATAGCAACAGCATGGTAGAGGACGTTGTTGACCGTCATGGCTGTGCTGAGTCAGGACACTTGGAAGACTGTTTAGACAAGGACACCTCATCACAGATGCAGGGCACCAGTCTCTCCCTGGTGGTCTAGTGGTTAGGATTCGGCGCTCTCACCGCCGCGGCCCTGGTTTGATTCCCGGTCAGGGAATGAATTTTGGGGAGACACAACCCTCGTTCGCTGGAGTCCTTGAACGACACCTTGTTAAAACTCACAAAAAAAAAAAAAAAAAAGGCTCCTCCTTCGAGCCGGATTTGAACCAGCGACCTAAGGATTACTGCTATAGAACCTACAGTCCTCCTCTCTACCAACTGAGCTATCGAAGGGTGCCAACGGGACCGCCAGATCTGCACGTTTCCAAGTTAGAAGGTGTTTTTGTGCTACATATTTAGCTAACAACTACATTTCACTACCTTTGGACTGCTTTGCTTGAATTAGAGCTGCCAGAAACAAGTAGCTCTCCCCGTCGGGGAAAGGAACCCCGGTTTCCCACGTGACAGGCAGGGATACTGCCCACGATCCTAACGAGGAGGTGGTATGGGAGGCCTGGGTTCGATTACCAACATGGGCAGAGGAGGTGGTTTGGAAGGCCTGGGCTCGATTCCCAGCCTGTGCACAAACACTTTTTGCCTAAATCCTTTGCTCACCTGGTGTTTCAAGCCAAACTAGCTATGTTTTGTGAACTGGTTATTGACAGTTTTCATTTTACACAATTATCTCACTACAATAATGCTACGGCTACAGAGAGAAAGCGCCATGGTCCTGGAATGGTGAGAATAAATGTGTTTCCGCCCGGTTTCGAACCAGGGACCTTTCGCGTGTGAGGCGAACGTGATGACCACTACACTACGGAAACTACACACCCTTTGATGATCAACTTTTCTTTTGGTTCAAAGACATACAACCAAGTTTTAATTGATCAGTTGGGCAATTGAACCACGGTCTCGCGCTAAAGTTAAGTCTTAAACTCACTCAAAATTCCCCATTCATTCTCTATCTTTGCTGACATCTAAGCATTGGTGGTTCAGTGGTAGAATTCTCGCCTGCCACGCGGGAGGCCCTGGTTCGATTCCAGGCCAATGCATGAACACTTCTTTACGGCCGTTGGAAACCACCGATATATGTAAATATCCATTCTTCAAGGCCAAATTCGGCTGACATGGAAGCATTGGTGGTTCAGTGATAGAACCGGCCAATGCATGAACACTTCTTTACGGCCGTTGGAAACCACCGATATATGTAAATATCCATTCTTCAAGGCCAAATTCGGCTGACATGGAAGCATTGGTGGTTCAGTGATAGAATTCTCGCCTGCCATGCGGGAGGCCAGGGTTCAATTCATGAATTCATGAAAAGGACAATTACATTAACACTTCATGAGGACCTTTGATAATTGTAAACCACAGTTATACACTCACTGGCCACTTTATTAGGTACACCTTGCTAGTACTGGGTTGGACCCCCTTTTGCTTTCAGAACTGCCTTAATTCTTTGTGCCATTGATTCATCAAGGTGCTGGAAACATCCCTCCGTTGACATGATAGCATCACGCAGTTGCTGCAGATTTGTCGGCTGCACATCCATGATGCGATTCTCCCGTTCCACCACATCCCAAAGGTGCTCTATTGAATTGAGATCTGGTGACTGTGGAGGCCATTGGAGTACAGTGAACTCATTGTCATGTTCATTGATTGGGCCTGCCAGATCTGCACGTTTCCAACTTAGAGGGTCAGTGTTGAATGCAGAATGTGCCTCTGCCCAAAAGTGAGGCCGTATCTTGGAGATGCAGGGGATTGAACCCTGGACCTCATACATGCAAAGCATGCGCTCTACCACTGAGCTACATCCCCAACGGGCAACTGCAGGGATTTTTGGAACACATAGCAACAGCATGGTAGAGGACGTTGTTGACCGTCATGGCTGTGCTGAGTCAGGACACTTGGAAGACTGTTTAGACAAGGACACCTCATCACAGATGCAGGGCACCAGTCTCTCCCTGGTGGTCTAGTGGTTAGGATTCGGCGCTCTCACCGCCGCGGCCCTGTTTTGATTCCCGGTCAGGGAATGAATTTTGGGGAGACACAACCCTCGTTCGCTGGAGTCCTTGAACGACACCTTGTTAAAACTCACAAAAAAAAAAAAAAAAAAGGCTCCTCCTTCGAGCCGGATTTGAACCAGCGACCTAAGGATTACTGCTATAGAACCTACAGTCCTCCTCTCTACCAACTGAGCTATCGAAGGGTGCCAACGGGACCGCCAGATCTGCACGTTTCCAAGTTAGAAGGTGTTTTTGTGCTACATATTTAGCTAACAACTACATTTCACTACCTTTGGACTGCTTTGCTTGAATTAGAGCTGCCAGAAACAAGTAGCTCTCCCCGTCGGGGAAAGGAACCCCGGTTTCCCACGTGACAGGCAGGGATACTGCCCACGATCCTAACGAGGAGGTGGTATGGGAGGCCTGGGTTCGATTACCAACATGGGCAGAGGAGGTGGTTTGGAAGGCCTGGGCTCGATTCCCAGCCTGTGCACAAACACTTTTTGCCTAAATCCTTTGCTCACCTGGTGTTTCAAGCCAAACTAGCTATGTTTTGTGAACTGGTTATTGACAGTTTTCATTTTACACAATTATCTCACTACAATAATGCTACGGCTACAGAGAGAAAGCGCCATGGTCCTGGAATGGTGAGAATAAATGTGTTTCCACCCGGTTTCGAACCAGGGACCTTTCGCGTGTGAGGCGAACGTGATGACCACTACACTACGGAAACTACACACCCTTTGATGATCAACTTTTCTTTTGGTTCAAAGACATACAACCAAGTTTTAATTGATCAGTTGGGGAATTGAACCACGGTCTCGCGCTAAAGTTAAGTCTTAAACTCACTCAAAATTCCCCATTCATTCTCTATCTTTGCTGACATCTAAGCATTGGTGGTTCAGTGGTAGAATTCTCGCCTGCCACGCGGGAGGCCGGGGTTCGATTCCCGGCCAATGCATGAACACTTCTTTACGGCCGTTGGAAACCACCGATATATGTAAATATCCATTCTTCAAGGCCAAATTCGGCTGACATGGAAGCATTGGTGGTTCAGTGATAGAATTCTCGCCTGCCATGCGGGAGGCCAGGGTTCAATTCATGAATTCATGAAAAGGACAATTACATTAACACTTCATGAGGACCTTTGATAATTGTAAACCACAGTTATACACTCACTGGCCACTTTATTAGGTACACCTTGCTAGTACTGGGTTGGACCCCCTTTTACTTTCAGAACTGCCTTAATTCTTTGTGCCATTGATTCATCAAGGTGCTGGAAACATCCCTCCGTTGACATGATAGCATCACGCAGTTGCTGCAGATTTGTCGGCTGCACATCCATGATGCGATTCTCCCGTTCCACCACATCCCAAAGGTGCTCTATTGAATTGAGATCTGGTGACTGTGGAGGCCATTGGAGTACAGTGAACTCATTGTCATGTTCATTGATTGGGCCTGCCAGATCTGCACGTTTCCAACTTAGAGGGTCAGTGTTGAATGCAGAATGTGCCTCTGCCCAAAAGGGAGGCCGTATCTTGGAGATGCAGGGGATTGAACCCTGGACCTCATACATGCAAAGCATGCGCTCTACCACTGAGCTACATCCCCAACGGGCAACTGCAGGGATTTTTGGAACACATAGCAACAGCATGGTAGAGGACGTTGTTGACCGTCATGGCTGTGCTGAGTCAGGACACTTGGAAGACTGTTTAGACAAGGACACCTCATCACAGATGCAGGGCACCAGTCTCTCCCTGGTGGTCTAGTGGTTAGGATTCGGTGCTCTCACCGCCGCGGCCCGGGTTCGATTCCCGGTCAGGGAATGAATTTTGTGGAGACACAACCCTCGTTCGCTGCAGTCCTTGAACGACACCTTGTTAAAACTCACAAAAAAGAAAAAAAAAAAGGCTCCTCCTTCGAGCCGGATTTGAACCAGCGACCTAAGGATTACTGCTATAGAACCTACAGTCCTCCGCTGTACCAACTGAGCTATTGAAGGGTGCCAACGGGACCGCCAGATCTGCACGTTTCCAAGTTAGAAGGTGTTTTTGTGCTACATATTTAGCTAACAACTACGTTTCACTACCTTTGGACTGCTTTGCTTGAATTAGAGCTGCAAGAAACAAGTAGCTCTCCCCGTCGGGGAAAGGAACCCCGGTTTCCCACGTGACAGGCAGGGATACTGCCCACGATACTAACGAGGAGGTGGTATGGGAGGCCTGGGTTCGATTACCAACATGGGCAGAGGAGGTGGTTTGGAAGGCCTGCGCTCGATTCCCAGCCTGTGCACAAAGACTTTTTGCCTAAATCCTTTGCTCACCTGGTGTTTCAAGCCAAACTAGCTATGTTTTGTGAACTGGTTATTGACAGTTTTCATTTTACACAATTATCTCACTACAATAATGCTACGGCTACAGAGAGAAAGCGCCATGGTCCTGGAATGGTGAGAATAAATGTGTTTCCGCCCGGTTTCGAAGCGGGGACCTTTCGCGTGTGAGGCGAACGTGATGACCACTACACTACGGAAACTACACACCTTTTGATGATCAACTTTTCTTTTGGTTCAAAGACATACAACCAAGTTTTAATTGATCAGTTGGGGAATTGAACCACGGTCTCGCGCTAAAGTTAAGTCTTAAACTCACTCAAAATTCCCCATTCATTCTCTATCCTTGCTGACATCTAAGCATTGGTGGTTCAGTGGTAGAATTCTCGCCTGCCACGCGGGAGGCCCGGGTTCGATTCCCGGCCAATGCATGAACACTTCTTTACGGCCGTTGGAAACCACCGATATATGTAAATATCCATTCTTCAAGGCCAAATTCGGCTGACATGGAAGCATTGGTGGTTCAGTGATAGAATTCTCGCCTGCCATGCGGGAGGCCAGGGTTCAATTCATGAATTCATGAAAAGGACAATTACATTAACACTTCATGAGGACCTTTGATAATTGTAAACCACAGTTATACACTCACTGGCCACTTTATTAGGTACACCTTGCTAGTACTGGGTTGGACCCCCTTTTGCTTTCAGAACTGCCTTAATTCTTTGTGCCATTGATTCATCAAGGTGCTGGAAACATCCCTCCGTTGACATGATAGCATCACGCAGTTGCTGCAGATTTGTCGGCTGCACATCCATGATGCGATTCTCCCGTTCCACCACATCCCAAAGGTGCTCTATTGAATTGAGATCTGGTGACTGTGGAGGCCATTGGAGTACAGTGAACTCATTGTCATGTTCATTGATTGGGCCTGCCAGATCTGCACGTTTCCAACTTAGAGGGTCAGTGTTGAATGCAGAATGTGCCTCTGCCCAAAAGTGAGGCCGTATCTTGGAGATGCAGGGGATTGAACCCTGGACCTCATACATGCAAAGCATGCGCTCTACCACTGAGCTACATCCCCAACGGGCAACTGCAGGGATTTTTGGAACACATAGCAACAGCATGGTAGAGGACGTTGTTGACCGTCATGGCTGTGCTGAGTCAGGACACTTGGAAGACTGTTTAGACAAGGACACCTCATCACAGATGCAGGGCACCAGTCTCTCCCTGGTGGTCTAGTGGTTAGGATTCGGCGCTCTCACCGCCGCGGCCCGGGTTCGATTCCCGGTCAGGGAATGAATTTTGTGGAGACACAACCCTCGTTCGCTGCAGTCCTTGAACGACACCTTGTTAAAACTCACAAAAAAGAAAAAAAAAAAGGCTCCTCCTTCGAGCCGGATTTGAACCAGCGACCTAAGGATTACTGCTATAGAACCTACAGTCCTCCGCTGTACCAACTGAGCTATTGAAGGGTGCCAACGGGACCGCCAGATCTGCACGTTTCCAAGTTAGAAGGTGTTTTTGTGCTACATATTTAGCTAACAACTACGTTTCACTACCTTTGGACTGCTTTGCTTGAATTAGAGCTGCAAGAAACAAGTAGCTCTCCCCGTCGGGGAAAGGAACCCCGGTTTCCCACGTGACAGGCAGGGATACTGCCCACGATACTAACGAGGAGGTGGTATGGGAGGCCTGGGTTCGATTACCAACATGGGCAGAGGAGGTGGTTTGGAAGGCCTGCGCTCGATTCCCAGCCTGTGCACAAAGACTTTTTGCCTAAATCCTTTGCTCACCTGGTGTTTCAAGCCAAACTAGCTATGTTTTGTGAACTGGTTATTGACAGTTTTCATTTTACACAATTATCTCACTACAATAATGCTACGGCTACAGAGAGAAAGCGCCATGGTCCTGGAATGGTGAGAATAAATGTGTTTCCGCCCGGTTTCGAAGCGGGGACCTTTCGCGTGTGAGGCGAACGTGATGACCACTACACTACGGAAACTACACACCTTTTGATGATCAACTTTTCTTTTGGTTCAAAGACATACAACCAAGTTTTAATTGATCAGTTGGGGAATTGAACCACGGTCTCGCGCTAAAGTTAAGTCTTAAACTCACTCAAAATTCCCCATTCATTCTCTATCCTTGCTGACATCTAAGCATTGGTGGTTCAGTGGTAGAATTCTCGCCTGCCACGCGGGAGGCCCGGGTTCGATTCCCGGCCAATGCATGAACACTTCTTTACGGCCGTTGGAAACCACCGATATATGTAAATATCCATTCTTCAAGGCCAAATTCGGCTGACATGGAAGCATTGGTGGTTCAGTGATAGAATTCTCGCCTGCCATGCGGGAGGCCAGGGTTCAATTCATGAATTCATGAAAAGGACAATTACATTAACACTTCATGAGGACCTTTGATAATTGTAAACCACAGTTATACACTCACTGGCCACTTTATTAGGTACACCTTGCTAGTACTGGGTTGGACCCCCTTTTGCTTTCAGAACTGCCTTAATTCTTTGTGCCATTGATTCATCAAGGTGCTGGAAACATCCCTCCGTTGACATGATAGCATCACGCAGTTGCTGCAGATTTGTCGGCTGCACATCCATGATGCGATTCTCCCGTTCCACCACATCCCAAAGGTGCTCTATTGAATTGAGATCTGGTGACTGTGGAGGCCATTGGAGTACAGTGAACTCATTGTCATGTTCATTGATTGGGCCTGCCAGATCTGCACGTTTCCAACTTAGAGGGTCAGTGTTGAATGCAGAATGTGCCTCTGCCCAAAAGTGAGGCCGTATCTTGGAGATGCAGGGGATTGAACCCTGGACCTCATACATGCAAAGCATGCGCTCTACCACTGAGCTACATCCCCAACGGGCAACTGCAGGGATTTTTGGAACACATAGCAACAGCATGGTAGAGGACGTTGTTGACCGTCATGGCTGTGCTGAGTCAGGACACTTGGAAGACTGTTTAGACAAGGACACCTCATCACAGATGCAGGGCACCAGTCTCTCCCTGGTGGTCTAGTGGTTAGGATTCGGCGCTCTCACCGCCGCGGCCCGGGTTCGATTCCCGGTCAGGGAATGAATTTTGTGGAGACACAACCCTCGTTCGCTGCAGTCCTTGAACGACACCTTGTTAAAACTCACAAAAAAAAAAAAGGCTCCTCCTTCGAGCCGGATTTGAACCAGCGACCTAAGGATTACTGCTATAGAACCTACAGTCCTCCGCTGTACCAACTGAGCTATTGAAGGGTGCCAACGGGACCGCCAGATCTGCACGTTTCCAAGTTAGAAGGTGTTTTTGTGCTACATATTTAGCTAACAACTACGTTTCACTACCTTTGGACTGCTTTGCTTGAATTAGAGCTGCAAGAAACAAGTAGCTCTCCCCGTCGGGGAAAGGAACCCCGGTTTCCCACGTGACAGGCAGGGATACTGCCCACGATACTAACGAGGAGGTGGTATGGGAGGCCTGGGTTCGATTACCAACATGGGCAGAGGAGGTGGTTTGGAAGGCCTGCGCTCGATTCCCAGCCTGTGCACAAAGACTTTTTGCCTAAATCCTTTGCTCACCTGGTGTTTCAAGCCAAACTAGCTATGTTTTGTGAACTGGTTATTGACAGTTTTCATTTTACACAATTATCTCACTACAATAATGCTACGGCTACAGAGAGAAAGCGCCATGGTCCTGGAATGGTGAGAATAAATGTGTTTCCGCCCGGTTTCGAAGCGGGGACCTTTCGCGTGTGAGGCGAACGTGATGACCACTACACTACGGAAACTACACACCTTTTGATGATCAACTTTTCTTTTGGTTCAAAGACATACAACCAAGTTTTAATTGATCAGTTGGGGAATTGAACCACGGTCTCGCGCTAAAGTTAAGTCTTAAACTCACTCAAAATTCCCCATTCATTCTCTATCCTTGCTGACATCTAAGCATTGGTGGTTCAGTGGTAGAATTCTCGCCTGCCACGCGGGAGGCCCGGGTTCGATTCCCGGCCAATGCATGAACACTTCTTTACGGCCGTTGGAAACCACCGATATATGTAAATATCCATTCTTCAAGGCCAAATTCGGCTGACATGGAAGCATTGGTGGTTCAGTGATAGAATTCTCGCCTGCCATGCGGGAGGCCAGGGTTCAATTCATGAATTCATGAAAAGGACAATTACATTAACACTTCATGAGGACCTTTGATAATTGTAAACCACAGTTATACACTCACTGGCCACTTTATTAGGTACACCTTGCTAGTACTGGGTTGGACCCCCTTTTGCTTTCAGAACTGCCTTAATTCTTTGTGCCATTGATTCATCAAGGTGCTGGAAACATCCCTCCGTTGACATGATAGCATCACGCAGTTGCTGCAGATTTGTCGGCTGCACATCCATGATGCGATTCTCCCGTTCCACCACATCCCAAAGGTGCTCTATTGAATTGAGATCTGGTGACTGTGGAGGCCATTGGAGTACAGTGAACTCATTGTCATGTTCATTGATTGGGCCTGCCAGATCTGCACGTTTCCAACTTAGAGGGTCAGTGTTGAATGCAGAATGTGCCTCTGCCCAAAAGTGAGGCCGTATCTTGGAGATGCAGGGGATTGAACCCTGGACCTCATACATGCAAAGCATGCGCTCTACCACTGAGCTACATCCCCAACGGGCAACTGCAGGGATTTTTGGAACACATAGCAACAGCATGGTAGAGGACGTTGTTGACCGTCATGGCTGTGCTGAGTCAGGACACTTGGAAGACTGTTTAGACAAGGACACCTCATCACAGATGCAGGGCACCAGTCTCTCCCTGGTGGTCTAGTGGTTAGGATTCGGCGCTCTCACCGCCGCGGCCCTGGTTTGATTCCCGGTCAGGGAATGAATTTTGGGGAGACACAACCCTCGTTCGCTGGAGTCCTTGAACGACACCTTGTTAAAACTCACAAAAAAGACAAAAAAAAAGGCTCCTCCTTCGAGCCGGATTTGAACCAGCGACCTAAGGATTACTGCTATAGAACCTACAGTCCTCCGCTCTACCAACTGAGCTATCGAAGGGTGCCAACTGGACCGCCAGATCTGCACGTTTCCAAGTTAGAAGGTGTTTTTGTGCTACATATTTAGCTAACAACTACGTTTCACTACCTTTGGACTGCTTTGCTTGAATTAGAGCTGCAAGAAACAAGTAGCTCTCCCCGTCGGGGAAAGGAACCCCGGTTTCCCACGTGACAGGCAGGGATACTGCCCACGATACTAACGAGGAGGTGGTATGGGAGGCCTGGGTTCGATTACCAACATGGGCAGAGGAGGTGGTTTGGAAGGCCTGGGCTCGATTCCCAGCCTGTGCACAAACACTTTTTGCCTAAATCCTTTGCTCACCTGGTGTTTCAAGCCAAACTAGCTATGTTTTGTGAACTGGTTATTGAGAGTTTTCATTTTACACAATTATCTCACTACAATAATGCTACGGCTACAGAGAGAAAGCGCCATGGTCCTGGAATGGTGAGAATAAATGTGTTTCCGCCCGGTTTCGAACCGGGGACCTTTCGCGTGTGAGGCGAACGTGATGACCACTACACTACGGAAACTACACACCCTTTGATGATCAACTTTTCTTTTGGTTCAAAGACATACAACCAAGTTTTAATTGATCAGTTGGGGAATTGAACCACGGTCTCGCGCTAAAGTTAAGTTTTAAACTCACTCAAAATTCCCCATTCATTCTCTATCCTTGCTGACATCTAAGCATTGGTGGTTCAGTGGTAGAATTCTCGCCTGCCACGCGGGAGGCCGGGGTTCGATTCCCGGCCAATGCATGAACACCTCTTTACGGCCGTTGGAAACCACCGATATATGTAAATATCCATTCTTCAAGGCCAAATTCGGCTGACATGGAAGCGTTGGTGGTTCAGTGATAGAACCGGCCAATGCATGAACACTTCTTTACGGCCGTTGGAAACCACCGATATATGTAAATATCCATTCTTCAAGGCCAAATCCGGCTGACATGGAAGCATTGGTGGTTCAGTGATAGAATTCTCGCCTGCCATGCGAGAGGCCAGGGTTCAATTCATGAAAAGGACAATTACATTAACACTTCATGAGGACCTTTGATAATTGTAAACCACAGTTATACACTCACTGGCCACTTTATTAGGTACACCTTGCTAGTACTGGGTTGGACCCCCTTTTGCTTTCAGAACTGCCTTAATTCTTTGTGCCATTGATTCATCAAGGTGCTGGAAACATCCCTCCGTTGACATGATAGCATCACGCAGTTGCTGCAGATTTGTCGGCTGCACATCCATGATGCGATTCTCCCGTTCCACCACATCCCAAAGGTGCTCTATTGAATTGAGATCTGGTGACTGTGGAGGCCATTGGAGTACAGTGAACTCATTGTCATGTTCATTGATTGGGCCTGCCAGATCTGCACGTTTCCAACTTAGAGGGTCAGTGTTGAATGCAGAATGTGCCTCTGCCCAAAAGGGAGATCTTGGAGATGCAGGGGATTGAACCCTGGACCTCATACATGCAAAGCATGCGCTCTACCACTGAGCTACATCCCCAACGGGCAACTGCAGGGATTTTTGGAACACATAGCAACAGCATGGTAGAGGACGTTGTTGACCGTCATGGCTGTGATGAGTCAGGACACTTGGAAGACTGTTTAGACAAGGACACCTCATCACAGATGCAGGGCACCAGTCTCTCCCTGGTGGTCTAGTGGTTAGGATTTGGCGCTCTCACCGCCGCGGCCCTGGTTTGATTCCCGGTCAGGGAATGAATTTTGTGGAGACACAACCCTCGTTCGCTGGAGTCCTTGAACGACAACTTGTTAAAAGTCACAAAAAAAAAAAAAAAAAGGCTCCTCCTTCGAGCCGGATTTGAACCAGCGACCTAAGGATTACTGCTATAGAACCTACAGTCCTCCGCTCTACCAACTGAGCTATCGAAGGGTGCCAACGGGACCGCCAGATCTGCACGTTTCCAAGTTAGAAGGTGTTTTTGTGCTACATATTTAGCTAACAACTACATTTCACTACCTTTGGACTGCTTTGCTTGAATTAGAGCTGCAAGAAACAAGTAGCTCTCCCCGTCGGGGAAAGGAACCCCGGTTTCCCACGTGACAGGCAGGGATACTGCCCACGATCCTAACGAGGAGGTGGTATGGGAGGCCTGGGTTCGATTACCAACATGGGCAGAGGAGGTGGTTTGGAAGGCCTGGGCTCGATTCCCAGCCTGTGCACAAACACTTTTTGCCTAAATCCTTTGCTCACCTGGTGTTTCAAGCCAAACTAGCTATGTTTTGTGAACTGGTTATTGACAGTTTTCATTTTACACAATTATCTCACTACAATAATGCTACGGCTACAGAGAGAAAGCGCCATGGTCCTGGAATGGTGAGAATAAATGTGTTTCCGCCCGGTTTCGAACCAGGGACCTTTCACGTGTGAGGCGAACGTGATGACCACTACACTACGGAAACTACACACCCTTTGATGATCAACTTTTCTTTTGGTTCAAAGACATACAACCAAGTTTTAATTGATCAGTTGGGGAATTGAACCACGGTCTCGCGCTAAAGTTAAGTCTTAAACTCACTCAAAATTCCCCATTCATTCTCTATCTTTGCTGACATCTAAGCATTGGTGGTTCAGTGGTAGAATTCTCGCCTGCCACGCGGGAGGCCCTGGTTCGATTCCAGGCCAATGCATGAACACTTCTTTACGGCCGTTGGAAACCACCGATATATGTAAATATCCATTCTTCAAGGCCAAATTCGGCTGACATGGAAGCATTGGTGGTTCAGTGATAGAACCGGCCAATGCATGAACACTTCTTTACGGCCGTTGGAAACCACCGATATATGTAAATATCCATTCTTCAAGGCCAAATTCGGCTGACATGGAAGCATTGGTGGTTCAGTGATAGAATTCTCGCCTGCCATGCGGGAGGCCAGGGTTCAATTCATGAATTCATGAAAAGGACAATTACATTAACACTTCATGAGGACCTTTGATAATTGTAAACCACAGTTATACACTCACTGGCCACTTTATTAGGTACACCTTGCTAGTACTGGGTTGGACCCCCTTTTGCTTTCAGAACTGCCTTAATTCTTTGTGCCATTGATTCATCAAGGTGCTGGAAACATCCCTCCGTTGACATGATAGCATCACGCAGTTGCTGCAGATTTGTCGGCTGCACATCCATGATGCGATTCTCCCGTTCCACCACATCCCAAAGGTGCTCTATTGAATTGAGATCTGGTGACTGTGGAGGCCATTGGAGTACAGTGAACTCATTGTCATGTTCATTGATTGGGCCTGCCAGATCTGCACGTTTCCAACTTAGAGGGTCAGTGTTGAATGCAGAATGTGCCTCTGCCCAAAAGGGAGGCCGTATCTTGGAGATGCAGGGGATTGAACCCTGGACCTCATACATGCAAAGCATGCGCTCTACCACTGAGCTACATCCCCAACCGGCAACTGCAGGGATTTTTGGAACACATAGCAACAGCATGGTAGAGGACGTTGTTGACCGTCATGGCTGTGCTGAGTCAGGACACTTGGAAGACTGTTTAAACAAGGACACCTCATCACAGATGCAGGGCACCAGTCTCTCCCTGGTGGTCTAGTGGTTAGGATTCGGCGCTCTCACCGCCGCGGCCCGGGTTCGATTCCCGGTCAGGGAATGAATTTTGTGGAGACACAACCCTCGTTCGCTGGAGTCCTTGAACGACACCTTGTTAAAACTCACAAAAAAGAAAAAGAAAAAGGCTCCTCCTTCGAGCCGGATTTGAACCAGCGACCTAAGGATTACTGCTATAGAACCTACAGTCCTCCGCTCTACCAACTGAGCTATTGAAGGGTGCCAACGGGACCGCCAGATCTGCACGTTTCCAAGTTAGAAGGTGTTTTTGTGCTACATATTTAGCTAACAACTACGTTTCACTACCTTTGGACTGCTTTGCTTGAATTAGAGCTGCAAGAAACAAGTAGCTCTCCCCGTCGGGGAAAGGAACCCCGGTTTCCCACGTGACAGGCAGGGATACTGCCCACAATACTAAGCATTGGTGGTTCAGTGGTAGAATTCTTGCCTGCCACGCGGGAGGCCCGGGTTCGATTCCCGGCCAATGCATGAACACTTCTTTACGGCCGTTGGAAACCACCGATATATGTAAATATCCATTCTTCAAGGCCAAATTCGGCTGACATGGAAGCATTGGTGGTTCAGTGATAGAATTCTCGCCTGCCATGCGGGAGGCCAGGGTTCAATTCATGAATTCATGAAAAGGACAATTACATTAACACTTCCGCCCGGTTTCGAACCGGGGACCTTTCGCGTGTGAGGCGAACGTGATGACCACTACACTACGGAAACTACACACCCTTTGATGATCAACTTTTCTTTTGGTTCAAAGACATACAACCAAGTTTTAATTGATCAGTTGGGGAATTGAACCACGGTCTCGCGCTAAAGTTAAGTCTTAAACTCACTCAAAATTCCCCATTCATTCTCTATCCTTGCTGACATCTAAGCATTGGTGGTTCAGTGGTAGAATTCTCGCCTGCCACGCGGGAGGCCCGGGTTCGATTCCCGGCCAATGCATGAACACTTCTTTACGGCCGTTGGAAACCACCGATATATGTAAATATCCATTCTTCAAGGCCAAATTCGGCTGACATGGAAGCATTGGTGGTTCAGTGATAGAATTCTTGCCTGCCATGCAGGGAGGCCAGGGTTCAATTCATGAAAAGGACAATTACATTAACACTTCAAGAGGACCTTTGATAATTGTAGACCACAGTTATACACTCACTGGCCACTTTATTAGGTACACCTTGCTAGTACTGGGTTGGACCCCCTTTTGCTTTCAGAACTGCCTTAATTCTTTGTGCCATTGATTCATCAATGTGCTGGAAACATCCCTCCATTGACATGATAGCATTACGCAGTTGCTGCAGATTTGTCGGCTGCACATCCATGATGCGATTCTCCCGTTCCACCACATCCCAAAGGTGCTCTATTGAATTGAGATCTGGTGACTGTGGAGGCCATTGGAGTACAGTGAACTCATTGTCATGTTCATTGATTGGGCCCGCCAGATCTGCATGTTTCCAACTTAGAGGGTCAGTGTTGAATGCAGAATGTGCCTCTGCCCAAAAGGGAGGCCGTATCTTGGAGATGCAGGGGATTGAACCCTGGACCTCATACATGCAAAGCATGCGCTCTACCACTGAGCTACATCCCCAACGGGCAACTGCAGGGATTTTTGGAACACATAGCAACAGCATGGTAGAGGACGTTGTTGACCGTCATGGCTGTGCTGAGTCAGGACACTTGGAAGACTGTTTAGACAAGGACACCTCATCACAGATGCAGGGTACCAGTCTCTCCCTGGTGGTCTAGTGGTTAGGATTCGGCGCTCTCACCGCCGCGGCCCGGGTTCGATTCCCGGTCAGGGAATGAACTTTGTGGAGACACAACCCCCGTTTGCTGGAGTCCTTGAACGACACCTTGTTAAAACTCACAAAAAAGAAGAAAAAAAAAGGCTCCTCCTTCGAGCCGGATTTGAACCAGCGACCTAAGGATTACTGCTATAGAACCTACAGTCCTCCGCTCTACCAACTGAGCTATCGAAGGGTGCCAACGGGACCGCCAGATCTGCACGTTTCCAAGATAGAAGGTGTTTTTGTGCTACATATTTAGCTAACAACTACGTTTCACTACCTTTGGACTGCTTTGCTTGAATTAGAGCTGCAAGAAACAAGTAGCTCTCCCCTTCGGGGAAAGGAACCCCGGTTTCCCACGTGACAGGCAGGGATACTGCCCACGATACTAACGAGGAGGTGGTATGGGAGGCCTGGGTTCGATTACCAACATGGGCAGAGGAGGTGGTTTGGAAGGCCTGGGCTCGATTCCCAGCCTGTTCACAAACACTTTTTGCCTAAATCCTTTGCTCAGCTGGTGTTTCAAGCCAAACTAGCTATGTTTTGTGAACTGGTTATTGACAGTTTTCATTTTACACAATTATCTCACTACAAAAATGCTACGGCTACAGAGAGAAAGCGCCATGGTCCTGGACCCTGTGCGTATATTATGAATATTTCTGTTACATATGATGGTAAACAGACACTAGGGAGATTCTCATTGTCTGACAACAAGAGTGACGGAGTCTAAACTGTGACCATCACTGACCTGTCTGAACAGGATGCTGGGCCATACTGGTGTGGAGTGAATGTCAAGAGAACCGAAGCGGGCTTCATCGCACTGATTAGTCAGGCGCATCTGCATGTTGAAGGTGAGTGACTGAAAGGTTCACCAGGACCGAAAGAACGATTAAAAGAAGGAACATTGTAAATAAACAGGGTTTTCCCTCATCACCACCACCGAATCCGCCTCTGTGTTTAGGACCTTTGTTACAGTGGCTCCCAACGAGGGGCAAAGGAGGCGGATTCGGCTGTGATAAGGGAAAACCCTGTTTATTTACAATGTTCCTTCTTTTTTTCGTTCTTTCGGTCCTGGTCGACTTTTCAGTCATAGCTTTTCAGCCCTTTTCTCCCCCAAAGCAGAGGCACACACATCTTAAACCATTTCGTTAACGAGGCTTCATTCGCAACAGGTGCGCAACGAAGCCTCGCTTCCGTAACCCTTGCCACGGTCCTGTAGCTCCCTCTACAGGCCGAACGCTGCATGTCCCCCCACGATTGATTTGATTCATAACCATTTTTATTGACAATGAAGTGTATGGCGATAAAAGCTTATGATTGATGACAGGTAGACAGATTTGATTGATTATAAAATATTGCTCCTAGTCCCATGACAGAATTTCACAGTTAGATGTATTGCTCCTAGTCCCATGACAGACTTTGACAGTTAGATTGACATTCTTCCTCTTGTTGGCCTCAGATGGTGACCAAGAAGCACAGGGCCATGGGGGACAGGACAGTGAGTGGCTGTCTCGCCTCAAGACCTCTGCCACCACTGGGGTTTGGCCCTCTGATGTAGGGGACAGGCCAGCCCCCAGTCAGAATAGGTGGTATGCTCTCTACCAGAAGGTAAATTTTGTCTGTGAAATACACCAACAGATTAAACAGATATAGGCTAGGTTGTATATGCCATGACATTGAGCATACCATGTGGTTACAGATTGAGAAATATCCAGTGCAGACCCGCGGCCAGACATCGTTGTTTGGTGGGCCAGAGTTGTGTCTGTGGATTTCACTCCCAGAAGGTAATGAAGGGACATCAGATGTAACTATTTGTCATGCTGAAATATCAGTAGTATTGATACTTGTTGTATCTGTATGTCTTCAGCAGCCAGCCAGTGTTCCACCGGCACCCACATCTGCCTCAGTGCCTGTTGCTGCCACGGTCCAGGGTCCAGTTCCACCTCGTGCCACGGCCCCTGCAGAGACCACAGCCTCAGTCCCTGCCAAGCCTGTGCAGAGTCCTCTGCAGCCTACATTGACTGTGTCAATGGTAAATATTTCCATAACATTTTGCCAAACGTTATCCATCCATTTTATCGCAGCACTGTTTTGTCATCATTTTATTCTGACCAATTTCACTTGCCATTCTTCTCTTTAGTTTTATAAATCCTGGTTTGGAGGGGCTTCTGGTGCTGCAGCCAAACCAAACCTTGTGGCTAGGTAGCCAGTTGAGGTATTACATGGATTTGTTCGTCTTAATGTCTCTGTGTTATTAGTGTAACTCGTGTGACTAATGTGGCTTATGTCTACAATCACATAGGTACATGCACAATCACAATATCAATCAACCTAACAATCACAATATAGTCTCCTGGTGTACTCTACCTTTCCTCTCCCTCACAGTCTCTGTCCAGCCCTGCTACTACCTCTGCTGGTACTCCATGAGGACCCCCTCCTCTGTTCCCAAGTCCCTGTCCAGCCCTGCTACGGCCTCCATGAGGACCCCTTCCCCTGTACCCAAGTCCCTGTCCAGCCCTGCTATGGCCTCTTTGAGGACCCCTTCCCCTGTACTACCCATGTCCCCCTCCAGCCCTGCCTCCACCTATATTAGGACCATCTCCCCTTTCTCTCTGCCTCCATCCCCCTCTGCTTCGGCGTCTGTGAGGACCACCTCTACCTCTCAGGCTACTGCCAGCCCTGCAAGTGCCTCTGTAAGTGCTCTCTTTTTTACCTGTGTTTATGTTTGTGTGTGTGTGTGTGTGTGTGTGTGTGTGTGTGTGTGTGTGTGTGTGTGTGTGTGAGTGTGAGTGTGTGTGTGTGTGTTAAATAACTTTGATATTATTATTGCATGTGTAATTCACTGAGTTTGGCTTCTTTTCTTTTTTTTCAGGATGAGTCCGATGTGGGTGTTTTCCCTACTACTGGTCCTGCTGCGCCTCCTGGTCCTCTCCTTGGTCCTGCTGCCCCTCCTTGTCCTCTCCTTGGTCCTGCTGCCCCTCTTGGTCCTCTGCTTGGTCCTGCTGCCCCTCTTGGTCCTCTCTATTGTCCTGCTGCCCCTGCCTTTCTCGTTCAGGCGCCCGATTCATTCTGGCTGCCGGCAGAGATGAAGAAGACCATTCCACAGCAAGACCAGCGATGATCATCCACTCTGTGGGAGAACCAGAGGCTGCGGCCAAACTTGAAGCTCTGGTACGAGCCACCGGTACCAGGGCTCATTTACAACCTGGCCCCAACACCAGAGCACTTTTTCACCCACAGGCTCCTGGCGTGGATGCCCTACAATCTGTGGAAGGTCAGGGTGTGCTGCCCAGTGTGTAGGAGGCAGCTCACAGGTTTTTTTTGTGTTTATTTCACTAATCTTTTTTCAATTTTCAAATATAAATGTTTTATCTGAGTTTTATTCAATCAATTTGACACATTGCTAATAGCGAGTGATGCAGTCCATAACAGAAAGAAACAGAGGTCTGATCATTTTATAACTGATATCATTTCAGATGCTTAAACAAAATTACACACACAACTTGAATAGAGTAACAGACCTGTGGGCCAAAAGCACAGTCATTAAACATTGTTAAAACAACAGCAAGTATATATTTTTCGATTTCAAATATAAATCTTTTTATCTGAGTTCTACAAGAGAAAGAAACAGAGGTCTGATCATTTTATAAATTTGCCTGTTTTTATTTCTGGCGCTGGTGGGATTCGTACCGGTGACCTTCGGATCCACTCTTTCCCCCATTCAAAAGCGGAAAAGGCGAAGATTTTTATTTTTATTTAATCGTTAGAATACATACTGACAAATAAACTAATAGATAATGGAAAAGAAGCCTCAATTTGTCTCTCTCTCTTTATTTTCCCTCTTTTTTCTCCTTCCCCCCCCCTTAACAGACTACTGTTCCCCAGCTTTGGCGCGAGTGGTTAAGGCGATGGACTGTTACTCCATTGTGCTCTGTATGCGTTGGTTCGAATCCCATCCTCTTTGCACAGCCTTGCTTGGATGACCGTGGGCGTGGAAACAGAGAAGACGGCGGCGGTGGAGAAACAATGCAAAGCATGCGGCACTTCCTTCGGAGGCCACATTCAGACGGGACATCGTCCAAAAGCTTTTTTGAGAACGGAGACAGCTTCAACATAGAAGGCAGAGGCGGGGTTCGAACCGAAAAGGACACCTAACTTGCATTGGCCGGGAATTAAACCCGGATCAACTGCTTGGAAGGCAGCTATACTCACCATTATACCACCAATGCGATAATCCATTGTGCTCTGCACGCGTGGCTTTGAATCCCATCCTCGTCACACAGCCATGCTTCTTTGTCAGCTTGGACGACCGTGAGCGTGGAAACAGAGGAGGTGGAGAAGCAATGGAAAGCGTGCGGCACAGCCTTCGGAGACCACATTCAGACGGACGTCGTCCAACAGCTTCTTTGAGCACGGAGACAGCTTCAACCTAGGCGGGGTTCGAACCGACGCTTTCAACGAGACTGAAGTGTCATTCTTGAACTTTGGATACGCAGGCATGGGCCCATCGGGAAAAGGACACCAAACTTGCATTGGCCGGGAATCGAACCCGGGTCAACTGCTTGGAAGGCAGCTATGCTCACCACTATACCACCAATGCGCTTATGAGACCATTCACGACCACCACATTCATATGCACTTCAGGACTCACCATTTCAACATTTTGCAGGGTCTTTGTTGTCATTTTTATTTCATGGGCTGGATTACTCAGTAAAAAAGGGAGGGGGGGGGGGGCGAGAAAAACGTTACAACAATGCAAACACAGTGAAAGTAAACTCCCTGCTTTTTGCCGACAGGGCGGACACATCCCCCAACCTGAGGCTCCATTGCGGGGGACGGGTGTCCAGTAGTAGGTGGCTCGTTGGTCTAGGGGTATGATTCTCGCTTCGGGTGTGAGAGGTCCAGGGTTCAAATCCCGGACGAGCC
>NC_139654.1:50582659-50610159 GCF_951799395.1 Argentina silus
TCCTGGTGTACTCTACCTTTCCTCTCCCTCACAGTCTCTGTCCAGCCCTGCTACTACCCCTGCTGGTACTGCCAATAGATTAGATTAGATTAGATTAGATTAGATTAGATTAGATTAGATTAGATTAGATTAGATTAGACTCAACTTTATTGTCATTGTGCAGAGTACAAGTACAGAGACAACGAAATGCAGTTAGCGTCTAACCAGAAGTGCAAAAAAGCAGAAAAGTACAGTATATACAGGTAGTGCAGTATAATAGTGCAGTATAGTATAAGTAGTGCAGTGTATTGGTTCAGTATATGAATTAGCAGTAGCATTATAGCAGAATAAATAGGATGCAGTATGAACAGTGTAAGCAGCATATGAGCTGTATAGGCAATGCAGTCTAGGTATACGTATTAACAGTAACATTAGAGTAAATAGCAGAATAAATATGGAATGCCATATGAACAGTATAAACAGGTATGTACAGTATGTACAGATATGTGCAGTGTATTAATAGTAGTATTAAAGAAAAATATAAGGATATGTGCATTATGAACAGTATAGACAGATTATGAACAGTATAGACAGATATGTACAGAAGAGCAGTGGTATGGAGTAAGAGCAGTTTGTAATTGCAATTGTCCGGGGGGGGGGGGGGCCTTCTTGATCAGGGTAGAGGTGTTGAGGGTCCAGGAGAGATCCTCAGAGATGTGGACACCCAGAAACTTGAAGCTGGTGACTCGCTCCACCTCAGTCCCGTTGATGAGGATGGGGGTGTGTGTGCCAGCTTTTGACTTCCTGAAGTCCACAATGAGCTCTTTGGTCTTCCTGGTGTTGAGAGCCAGGTTGTTGTCGTTGCACCACACTGTTAGGTGCTGGACCTCCTCCCTGTAGGCAGGAGTGCTACGGCCTCCATGAGGACCCCTTCCCCTGTACCCAAGTCCCTGTCCAGCCCTGCTACGGCCTCCATGAGGACCCCTTCCCCTGTACCCAAGTCCTTGTCCAGCCCTGCTACGGCCGTCTATGAGGACCCCTTCCCCTGTTGAACAAGATTCAAAGTGTTTATTATCATATGCACAGTAGAAAACACGTTTCCCTGTACAATGAAATTCTTGCTTTACTGTCCGCAGAATGCCAACCAATGTAAAATGTACAATACTAAAAAATATACAATATATACTAAACAAAATGTACAAGATAACAAAATTTAAGGCAGCATGTGATAATAAAAAAGCAACAATAATAATAATAATAAAACAGTGCAAATGTAAACAGTGCAATTATGCATGTGCAAACTGAAGTCGGGTTCAGTTATGAGGTAGTACAGTTATATGAGGTAGTCAATGATTATAATCTCCTATGCGTTGTTTAGGAGTCTGATGGCAGTGGGAAAGAAGGAATTCTTTAGTCTGGTGGTCCTGCATTTAACACTTCTGTACCTCCGGCCTGAGGGTAGAAGTGTGAACAGTCCGTGTTGGGGGTGGGTGGGGTCCTTGAGGATGGATGGCTCTCCTGTGGACTCTGCGGTGGTAGATGCTCTGCAGAGAGGGCAGTGGAGTCCTGGTGATTTTCTCAGCGGTCTTCACCACTCTCTGCAGGCGTCTGCGGTCCATAGCAGTAGTGCTGCTGTACCACACAGTGATACAGCTGGTTAGGATGCTCTCAACAATGCAGCTGTAGAAGTTGCTGAGGATCTTGGGCGACATGCCAAACTTCCTCAGCCTCCTCAGAAAGTACAGCCGCTGTTGGGCCTTCTTAACCAGCTGTGTGGTGTTAAGTGTCCAGGTGAGGTCCTCGCTGATGTGGACGCCCAGGTATTTGCCCAGGTATCACCCTCTCTACTTCGAGTTCCCGGATGTACAGTGGCCGATGAGGTCCCCTCTTCTTCCTCATGTCCACTATCATCTCCTTGGTCTTGTCCGTATTGAGGGTGAGGTTGTTGTCCTCACACCATGCTACCAGACTGGCCACCTCCCTCCTGTAAGCCGATTCGTCCCCGCCAGTGATGCATCCTATCACTGCGGTGTCGTCCGCAAACTTTAGGATGATGTTGTCCTTGTGGGAGGCGACACAGTCAAGGGGTGAACAGGGTGTAGAGGATGGGGCTGAGGACGCATCCCTGTGGAGTGCCAACATTTGTAATAATGCTGGCTGAAGTCCTATTACCAATCTGACAGACTGGGGCCTGCCAGTCAAAAAGTCTAGGAGCCAGTCACAGAGGGTGGGGTGCAGGCCAAGTGTGGACATTTTGTGGATGAGTCTGTGGGGGATGACCGTATTAAAAGCGGAGCTGTAGTCTATAAAGAGCATCCTGATGTAGGAGTCTTTGTTTTCCAGGTGAGAGAGGGAATACTGGAGGACAGCAGCGATAGCGTCTGAGGTGGACCTGTTGGGCCGGTAGGCATACTGCAGGGGGTCTAGGGTGTCCGGTATGCTGCTCTTAATGTGTGCCAGTACCACTCTCTCAAAACACTTCATGATGATTGGAGTGAGTGCTACTGGCCTGTAATCATTCAGGCAGGCAGGTTTTTACCTGTGTTTGTGTGTCTATTTGTGTCTGTTTCTGTGTGTGTATGTGTGTGTGTGTGTGTGTGTGTGTGTTAAATAACTCTGATATGATGATGCATGTGTAATTCACTGAGTTTGGCTTCTTTTTTTTCTTTTTTTTTTTAAAGATGAGTCCGATGTGGGTGTTTTCCCTACTACTGGTCCTGCTGCCCCTTCTGGTCCTCTCCTTGGTCCTGCTGCCCCTCCTGGTCCTCTCCTTGGTCCTGCTGCCCCTCCTGGTCCTCTCTATTGTCCTGCTGCCCCTGCCTTTCTCGGTCAGGCGCCCGATTCATTCTGGCTGCCGGCAGAGATGAAGAAGACCATTCCACAGCAAGACCAGCGATGATTGCATCCACCCTGTGGGAGAACCAGAGGCTGCGGCCAAACTCGAAACTCTGGTACGAGCCACTCTAACCAGGCCCCAACACCAGAGCACTTTTTCACCCACAGGCTCCTGGCGTGGATGCCCTACCATCTATGGTAGGTCAGGGTGTGCTGTCCAGTGTGTAGGAGGCAGCTCACAGGTTTTTTGTGTTTATTTCAATAAAAAAAAATCTATTTTCAAATATAAATCTTTTATCTGAGTTTTATTCAATCAATTTGACACATTGCTAATAGCGAGTGATGCAGTCCATAAGAGAAAGAAACAGAGGTCTGATCATTTCAGATGCATAAACAAAGATACACACGCAACTTGAATAGAGCAACAGACCTGTAGGCCCATAGCACAGTCATTAAACATCATTAAAACAACAGCAAGTGTTCTTAAACTTCTGTTTGTTATGTCACAAGAAGCAAGATATTGGCTCTTGAATTTACACAAAACAACACTTTGGGAGACTTTGCCTGTTTTTATTTCTGGCGCTGGTGGGATTCAAACCGGTGACCTTCCGATCCACTCTTCCCCCCCATTCAAAAACGGAAAAGGCAATATTTTTTATTTTTCTTTAATCGTTTAGAATACATACTGATAAATAAACTAGTAAATAATGGAAAAGAAGCTTCAATTTCTCTCTCTCTCTTTCTCTTCCCTTAGCATCAAGCTGGGGAACAATAGTCTGTTAAGGGGGGGGAAGAAGGGGGCAGAAGAAAAAGGAGAAAAAAGAAGAAAACGAAAGAGAAATTGAGGCTTCTTTTGCAACTTTCATCACACAAATACATGTGTAACAACACACTTTAATTTCAGTAAGCAACATTGCTGGTCTTTACTTTGTTCTGTTCAAATACATAGACTCAATTTTGTAAACTGTGCGCTGTGAGCAGGGTTCGAACCTGCGCGGGGAGACCCCATTGGATTTCGAGTCCAACGCCTTAACCTCTCGGCCATCACAGCTATACTGGCTTCTGCACTGCCTGGTCTGTAGTAAAGACAAAATCTTTTCAAGATCTAGACACGGACCAGAGTTTGCTTATTAAGGAAGCCTCATATAGAGACTTTTGAATATCAATTCACAGAAGCCATGTTACGAGGATGCAACTTACATTACACAAATACATGCGCAACAACACTTTGAGAAAGCAAAGGAATCCCATTGGATTTCGGGTCCTTATCCTTAACCACTCCGTCATCACAGCTGCCCTTAGCCTTTCATTGTTGTTTAAATGTTTCTACGTTACTTCTTCAAATTTGAAAGGGCCATGGGCTACACAGGAAAGGAGGTCCCAAAGACATTGGGAACCACAATTGCATTTTACACCACCACGCAATTGCGTCTCAACAACTCATTTTTCCAAAGGTGGACCAACATGTCGTCCTTTAAGAGGGATGTCTTTTCCCCTGCGCTGTGAGCAGGGTTCGAACCTGCGCGGGGAAACCCCAATGGATTTCAAGTCCAACACCTTAACCACTCGGCCATCACAGCTTCCCTTTGCATGTCATTGTTCCTTACACTTTTGTACATTTTGAAACATGAAAATGACACAGCCTTGCAGGCAAAGGGTTTGAAAGGAAATGCCAAAGGCATTGGGAAATATGTTTGATTTTAAAGCAAACGCCTTAACCATCCTGCAATTGCAGCTCGATTTGTTTTACATCAGGTTTCCAAAAGTGGGCCGACATCTTGTACATAAATAGGGACACAGCTGTGTTTACGCTGAGAGCAGGGTTCAAAGCTGCACAGGGAGACCCCATTGGATTAGTAATCCTACGCCTTAACCTCTTCGCCATCAAAGCTCCCTGGTGATTTTTATTGTTTTCTAAGTTACTTCTTCATGTGTGAACGGGCCATGGTCGCACAGGAAGCAATCCTAAAGGCATTGGGAACCTCATTTGTTTTTCTTCTGGAAGGTATTTTTCTATTTCGATCACAGCTACCCTTAGCATTTTATCGTTACTTACAGTAAGTTACTTCTTGACATGTGAAAGGGACTTACAGGAAGGGTTTGAAAGGAAATAACAAAGCACTTATGCATAAGGATTCATGAGTTTATTGACTATTAAAGTGATGTTACAGGAAAATTTGAATGATCTCAGTTTACAGTTCTAAACGTAGCGCTAATAAGCAGACACGGGTCCCTGTCACATGCCCTTAGTGTGGTGTGTATGCGTGTGGATTCCATGCAGCCCAATGCCATGGGCACACTATACAAAATGAAAGTGACACTTAACAGTAATGCTGCTTCTAAAGTTGACGCTGTTAAACTAGGGATTCCGTGGCTGAATGAGATAAAACAGTGATTCGATTCATAGATTATATTTGTACGAACTACGCATTGATTCAATTCAGACACAAAACAAGAGGTTTCAAAAATACAGAAATAGTCACGATATTTGTGTGAAGTGTCACCAAAAGAAAAGAAAACAGAGACAGGAAATACATTTGAGCTACTCTATTACTCATTTATTTGCAAATATATATTCTAAGTATCTGTAGGATGAAAGTAAAGTGGCAAAGACACAAATCAGTGTAAGGTTTAGGTATGTTAACGGACCCAGGTGCGGTGCAGAGAAAGAGAGGCGGACAAGTAGTTAGCGGTACTAAACAAAAGGATCTTTACTTTGGATGAGTAGTCAAAACAGGACACAAAAATAGGGACTCAATGCTCGAAATCAAAGAGGAGATCACAGTCTCAAAACAGTACTTGTATACTCGTATGACTTACGCTCACAAAGCGACCAACAAAGGTGAAGACGAAGCGGGAGTGAAGGGAAGTGAGGGTACATATTGCATGAGTGACAATTACACACAGGTGCTGGTGATAAGTATGTGATTGAGGTGGCACAGTGGACGGACGGAGGGAGGCAAGTAGGGGGACGCACTGGGAAGCACAACCCCCATCCGTAACAAATCAGTGAGGCTCCTGTGGTCCTGCAGATCGGGGGGGTGGGGGGGGGGGACATAACAAGAAGACGTGAGGTTATTTTTTAAACTTTAACTGGAATACTTATTGGATTTCACTGAAGAACTTCCCATTCTTTGGGGTGACCGATGAGGTCTGACCCTATGGAATTCCTAAGAGAGAAAGAAAGAGAGAGAGAGAGGGGAGGGGGAAGTGAAAAAATAATGGTCAGAATACAATTACTTACAATCATTTAAACTACTTTTTCCTATTACTTAAAAGCCTGTGTGTGTGTGTGTGTGTGTGTGTGTGTGTGTGTGTGTCTAGGAGGACTCCATGAGGAGCTGGAGGTGGTGCTCCAGGAGGCTGGAAACTCCAATGACCAGAGACTGGTTTGAAGTACCAGGGAACCTCCAGAAGCATCATCAGCCCGCCCTGAGTTAAGGCTCTGAGTTACTGCTAATTCACAGTATCCATTTAAACTGAACTATAGATTGGATGCTAAATGCTAGAGAGAAGGAACAGTAACAACATCAGAACATGTCTGTACTTTCAGCTGCACCAGCCATCTCTCAGCCTCTGATTCCATGTTGCTGGCAGGCAGGCAGGCAGGAGTGCAGAAGAGAGTACAGACGCTCCACAAACCCACCAGGTTGCTAACAGGAAACACAAGAGAGAGAGCAGAGAGTCATATGGACTTGTCAACAAAGTCACAGTGAAAGAACTGTACTAACCACCACCAGGGGCCTCCCCACCATCACCCCAAACTGAACCAGCTCATAGATGATGTCTAACAAAAGACAAACACATTTAGAACAAAATAGCTATGATATTAAAAAGAAGGTATTAATACAGGTACAGGTATTCGATGCGAGACTATTGAATTGCCTCGACAGCTCATCCAGAATGCTGCCGCCAGTCTGGTGTTCAAACTCCCCAAATTCTCCCATGTCACTCCCCTCCTCCGCACCCTTCACTGGCTCCCGGTAGCAGCTCTCATCAGATTCAAGACCCACGACTGGCCGCCTGGCACCGCCGCCCCTTCGGTCATGGCTTTTCACTGTCCTGGCGACCCGCTGGTAGAATGAGCTTCCTACTGCTGTCATGACTGCAGAGTCACTACCAATCTTCCGCTGTAGATTGAAGACCTACATCTTAACGGTCCCTCCTACAAGTTTCTCTCCTGATAATAATAAAAATGTCCTTCTTCTAGCATTGTGACTGCCTATGGCCACTGGTCCGAGCATTGATTACTTTATCTTATGATGACTGATGGATAGATGATTCACTTACTTAGACAAATGTATTTGTTGTCAGTCACTTTGGATAAAGGCATCTGCTAAATGCCATAAATGTAATGTAAATGTCCTCATGGATCAGTCCTCTCTACGGACAATAATGACATTGCACCACTGAATATGTGTTGCTAGAATACGAAATAACATAGCGCAAGGCCAAAATGTACATTCCTTGGCAAAATGCATGGAGCTGGCTAGCAAGCTTGCTAGTTCAAGCTAAAGGCTTAAAGCGGGCGAGCTAACTCTTAGAAACTGTCAACGGGTTACTTAGCCATCTAGCAGCTAACAATGCTACCATTGCTTCTCGCAAAATAGTCATTGCACAAACAATGTGTTCGATATGTGTCTACTGTAAAATGTAATTAAATGCCACATACCGTTTTCGAAGTCGCTGTCGCTTCCCTCTTCACGATCTCGAACCCTGCAAAAAAAGAAGACACGAACAACAACCTGTCATAGAGACGGCAGGCCGCAGTCCACGCACTCTCGCAGTCAAACCTGAAAAACACCGAGGCATTTTTCAGTGCCTTTCGTTGCTTATGCTAAATCTCAACTGAAGTTTGTTGTTATCTGGAGCGGTTTGAACATTCCATAGAATGTTGCTGATGTTCTACATTGAAAGGTTGCATAGCAACACACAGTTTTGAAAATAACGAGTAATAATCATACATGACACCAATGTTCCCTCTAATTTTTCATGTGTCTGGGCATACACACAAGCTCCCTGAGCACACTGAGGACCACTGTGAGCAACAATCAAAAATGCTGCGCTACGCAGCAACTGGCGGCAAATTCAAATGTGCGTAACGCAGCAACCGGCGGTAGATGCAATGCTGCGTAGCGCAGCATCCGGCACAAATGGGTTAACTCCGCCGCATTGTTGTTAGCTAGCTAACCTGCATGGTGCGTATGGGCAGGGCACATATGCAAGCACTATCAATGCTATGATTGGCTGCGTAGCGTAAGTAAACCGTATCGTATCATTGGCTGGACACCTGTCACTCACTGTGTTACATTGAAAAATGGTACAAAAAACACATTATTGGTCTAATTAATTAGATTAGATTAGGTCTAATATTAGATATTAATTAATACGTTTATGGTGAATTTTATTTTATGCGCTGCATAGATTTTCTTGCGCGCTGAGAATGTGCGAGCAGTGCGCGATTGCGCAGGCGCGCAGCTTAGAGGGAACATTGCATGACACATATCATGAACACTTTTCAAAAATGCGTTACCATGTGACCTCTAGAAATAGAACACGAGCAACATTCTATGTTTGATCCAGCGCTACGCAGCAACACACCTCTGATGATGTTGACATTGACTAGATCCAGCTGGTCTTCTGAGCGCTGGCATTACTACGCCATTAGCATTAGCAACGAAAGGTACTGAGAAACGCCTCGGTGTTTTTCAGGTTTGCTGCGGGACTGCGTGGACTGCGGACTGCCATTTCTACGACAGGTTGTTGTTCCTGTTTCCTTTTTGAGAGGACAGCGACCTCGAAGCAGGTATGTCACGTTCAATTACATTTTACAGTAGACACATAGTCAATAAATGCATCTGTGTAATGGCATGACTGTTAGTCCGTCAGTAGCTACGGTGGTAGCATAGTTAGCTTTAGCTTGAACTAGCTCGCTTGCTCGTCACCTACGTGTGCTGTGTTGTTTTAGCAACACATATCGAGTGGTTGTCTAACTATCGTTCAGATATTGTCAAACTATCTTTCAGATATGGTCCAACTATCGTCACATACCCTCTCCGAAGTCGCTGCCGTCGCTTCCCTCTGCACGATCGCGAACCCAACAAAAAAGAAAACACGGACGTAAAAACGGCAGGCAGCAGTCCAAACCTGAAAAACACTGAGGCATTTTTCAGCCCGTTTTGCTCTAAAAATCAGCTGGTTTGTGTCGATGTAAACATCAACTGAAGTTGTTATCTGGAGCGGATTGAACATTCCATAGAATGTTGCTAATGTTCTATATCGAAAGGTTGCATAGCAACACATAGTTTTGAAAATAATTAATAATAATCATAGATGTATCATAAAGACTTTTCAGAAATGCGTTACCATGTGACCTCTAGAAATAGAACATGAGCAGCATTCTATGGAATGGTTGATCCGGCGCTACACAGCAACACACTTCTGTTGATGTTTACATTGACGAGACCCCGCTGGTTTTCTGAGAGCTAGCATAACTAAGCCATGAGCATTAGCATTACTAAGCCATGAGCATTAGCAACGAAAGGTACTGAAAAATGTCTCGGGTGTTTTTCACTATTGGATGCGGAATGCGTTGTTAGAAATTATATTTGATAAAAACAGTTTATTATTGCTATAATAAAAATACATTACTGCAGTGTGCTAAATTTACTAATGTGATGGTCTGTTGATAAATGGGATGAATCAAGCATTAGTCCCATAGTACGTTGGATTAATACATAGAGAGGTTAAGCCAGGTCATCAAGAAAGATGTCGCAACACACGCTTACACAAAGAGCAAAAGTGGAAAAGTACCAGGCTAGGGGGGACATACCAGAGTAGGTATCTTATCTCTAACAGGGTGCTGACTCCGCAGATGGGACGAATGGTGTGACCAGCCCGTGAACAACAAGGGATGCCAAGTCTAAACCACGGTTCCTCCCCAACCAAATAGCCAATCACAATCACTTTGTTTACTGTAAATGCTTTGTTTGACTGTTTGAATGCATCCATTTTTGGAGGGTTGGTTCCAGATTAACAGCTTGCTGACTGTGATTTTCTTCTCCAAAAGTGGTCCTTGTACAAGCCATTGCCCGGAGGAAGGGACTCAGCAGCCAAAGGAATGCGAGGAGGCAGGTTAATCTCCTGGTGCAGCAAGGACCCTGTGCGTATATTAGAAATATTTCTGTTACATATGATGGTAAACAGACACTAGGGAGATTCTCATTGTCTGACAACAAGAATGAGGGAGTCTAAACTGTGACCATCACTGACCTGTCTGAACAGGATGCTGGGCCATACTGGTGTGGAGTGAATGTTAAGAGAACCGAAGCGGGCTTCATCGCACTGATTAGTCAGGTGCAACTGCATGTTGAAGGTGAGTGTAAGCTGGTCTTCTTGTTCATCATTAATGCACTGATGTTGTGTAGCAGAGGCAGACCTATTCCTCAATAATGATGATGCATGCACTATGATAATGATCCATAGCCATAGAAAATGTCTACATCCTCATTATTATTACATTTATTACCAATAAATACTTCTAACAGGTATGAACATGATGAATCGAACTCAAAACAAGTGGTCGCATGACCAACTAACATAAGTTAACATTACATTATATCTGACTCCAAAGTATATTTCATGGGTTAACAATGATAGACAATACTTTGCTCATCCCTGTGTGACAGACAATCCATCATATCGGATCCTAGATTCATTAAGAATACCCAAAATGCTATTTTACTTGCCCTCAAGTTAAGATAAATTGTCTTGTGAGGAGTTTACGCTCATGCCAATAGCAGTAGCTAACTATCTCTACGTCTCGATGATGATTGTGGTGGAAGTCTAGGATTTACCACTCTGTACTTTAGCTCTTCGGAGGTAAGAATCAAGAAACAAGTCCTGAGTAGCCACAATATCTGAGTCCGGTATTTATTGCTTGCAAACAAGAGACAAGAGCGTAACAGCAGCCCAGCGTAGAACCGGGGGTCCGTTCAGCACAAGTCTAAAGAGACAATGATCAGGTTCGTCTTTTATACAGTTTAAACATAACACAGGCGCCGCCAAGGCTATCGGCTGATGGGCCTGTGCTTACGTGAGAAAGGGCGGGAGAGAATGAACAATGGGGAGACTTTCTTATTGATTAATCGCCGTTCAACATTTCACACCTATCGACAGGATGCGCCTGTCCCCCCACTATTGCTCTCTCCTACCACTCCCTCAGAGATCACCGCTGTTCATGTGGTAAATCATACAGTGCTTCTCAGAACAATGGCTATAGAACTTTAGAGGAGTGGCAAGAGAAAATGTCATCACAGTAGTTACACAAGTTGTATCAGTCATATGAAAGTGTATAACCTGAAAATAGTTCTATGAATGTATTTTCCATAACATGATGCATGTGAACATTCAACATTCAATGAGAGAACCTGGTCATGATTATGTTGTGCTGTATTAACAGAAGCTTTATCTAGCGCACAACCTCACATTAATGCACATAGGAAGAATGAGAATAGAGTATCAACAAAATAACCAATTTAACAGTTTCAAAGCAACATATGACCCAAAACTCAAAGAACATCTTCCTGTCCTTCTCCTTAAGTATCATTCCCAACAAAGGACAAGGTGTGAGACACATTACAATTGCAAAGGAATTGACAAATGGCGAGGATGCGATTTCTTCAGGATGTCCGCCAGGCACGCTCATTCAACTGTAAATAGATATACACATTTAAATCAAGGCTGGCGCCATCAAAATCCATCTGCAGAAAAATCAGTCTTGTGAACTAGATTCAAGTCACAGTGGCTGTGAAAAAAACGTCAACATATGAATTATTGTTTATCAGCTCCAGATCTAGTTATTCTGAGAAACCTAACTCTAATGATATCAGCACTTCCTTTTTGTGTTTTTTTTACTGTGCTGTGTCTCTGTAGTGAGCTGTGAGATCTGAACATGCTCAGTGTTGACATAGCAGTCTACGATGTGGTGAGAATGAGTTGTGGATTTTGCTCGTTTATTTTTGACTGAAGTGAAAAAACATTATTCAACTATTATTTTGCACCTGCATGTTGAAGGTGAGTCTAATCTGGTCTTCTAGTCCATCATTAATAAATGTACTGTTGTGTAGCAGAGGTATTCTGCAGACTTAGTCCTCAATAATGTGAATGCACTATGATAATGATTGAAATGTAATATTTTGACCAATGAATTTCACAGATTGGAGCTAATTCAAATCAGACAATGTGACCGAAACACGTTGAGAGGATTGCCATGGTGTGGTGTGTTTATCCTTGTGTCCATGTGAAAAGGGGATTACCCCAGACTGACACACTTCACCATCAGAAATCTGAAAGTAGAGGATGCTGGGACAAACTGGTGTGGATCTGACCGAACCATGAAGCCTGCCGACGACACCAGGATTCACCTCTCTGTGGGTAAGTGCTTGAAAACACAATTCTGCTTCCTCCTACAGTTAGTCACATTCAATGATCTGTCACATCAACCCGGGCCGACTGCTTGGAAAGCAGCTATTTTCACCACGGGGTCTTTCTTGTCACCTTTTTTTCATGGGCTGGATTACTCAGTAAACAAGGGAGGGTGGGGGGGTGAGAAACATTTTACAACAATGCACACACAGTGGAAGTAAACTCCCTGCTTTTTGCCGACTGGGCGGAAACGTCCCCCAACCTGAGGCTCCATTGCGGGGAAGGGGCATCCGTTAGTAGGTGGCTCGTTGGTCTAGGGGTATGATTCTCGTTTAGGGTGCGAGAGGTCCTGGGTTCAATCCCCGACGAGCCCTCTGATTTAGCCTTTCACCAGATCGGACGACTCCATCAAAGTGTCTTGGGTCGCCGCTTCAGCAGATGGGTCACCTTGCCAGCGTTGCGAATGAGATAGTCCTTTTTATGCAGACAGTGCAGACACTTCCCACAACCTGAGGCTCCGTTGCGGTGTAGGGGCAAGGTGGTGTCAGACGGTTCGTTGGTCTAGTGGTATGATTCTCGCTTCGGGTGTGAGAGGTCCCGGGTTCAAATCCTGGACGAGCCCTTTGACGAAAACTTTCACAAGCTGGGTCCACCAAATCAAAGTCCTTTGGCTCAATGGTTCAACAGATGTTTCCCCAAGTAGCAGCAAAATTCCACTTTTAAAAAGCCTTTCTTCACGTCCTGGCTTTAAGTATCCGGTGGAATAGGCTACCAATACGAGCGTAGGTCGAGGTGGCCATGTGGTGAAGGCGATGGACTGCTAATCCATTGTGCTCTGCACGCGTGGGTTCGAATGCCATCCTCGTCGCACAGCCATGCTTCTTTGTCAGCTTGGACGACCGTGGGCGTGGAAACAGAGGAGGTGGAGAAACAATGTAAAGCGTGCGGCACATCCTTCGGAGACCACATTCAGACGGACGTCGTCCAACAGCTTCTTTGAGCACGGAGACAGCTTCAAACTAGGCGGGGTTCGAACCGACGCTTTCAACGAGACTGAAGTGTCATTCTTGCGTCTTTGGATACGCAGGCATGGGCCCCTCGGGAAAAGGACACCTAACTTGCGTTGTTGTGTGCCAAAGTGTGAATGTGTATTTCAGAGAATAGCTAAACAAGGAGAACCCATACTTTTCAACAAGATCTGCACAGAGCTCTTCATCACAGAGGGAGATGCAGAGGTCAAACCTGAACATTTGGTGAGGAAGATTAAGGCAGCATCCAAAAGACCATACTGTATAGTGAGGGGTTAGTATACTGTATAGAGTAATTTAAGGTACCTCTGGAGAAAAGAATAAAGGAAATATGTCACAGGACTATTATACCCTAATCAGAGTACAGTGCTGAAACAAGGCATCAAAATCTAATTCTGACATGTAGCCACTGTAGAGACCCTGCTGTACTCCTCTGAGGGTTAAATGGATTGCTAAATTCTGCCCCAGGATCAGTTTCATTTGTTTCCCAGTTCAGTTAGGCTTGAGGCTCAGAGAACTGACGAGCTGATCCTTGATCTGTACGGTAGGTGGGGGAGATGTCTCCAAAGAGCAGCATGGGCTCATCTATGGCCTGATTCCAATCCACTCCCTTGCCCCTTCCACTGACTCCTACACCTTCAATGACTGAGTACAGTATGTGCACCTTAAAACCTGTATCCACAAAGTGTCTCAGAGTAAGAGTGCAGGTCCTACCTGATCCTAGATCAGCACAACCTCTGCTAATTAATGTATTGGTTCTAACCCTAACCCTAAATACACATTGACACATTCACAATGTTTTTTCACTTTTTTTGGACCACTCTTTTCTCATGAACCATGTTATATTTTGTTATGTTCATTTGTCTCATTACTTCATAGATAATGTATTCATTTGCGTGACGGTAAACCTGCACACTTTTAGCTCAGCAGGACATGGAATTAGAAGGGTTACAGTAAACGTGTATGTTTTTAGGTCAGCAGCACTTCAGTCAGAAACAGAGTCTTAGTTAACATTGTAGCAGTGTGACCATACTCGTGCCCTGCGTACATATTTAGACAGGGCAGCATTTAACCTCATATGAACAGTTTGATTTCAAATTCAAACTTTTAAAATATCGAGCCAAAAGAAGAAAGAATGCTTCAATGTCCCAATACAAACGCAGGTCAATGTATTCTCTGTAACAACGGCACATTTTCACACAAGTCCCACTCATACCTTGAATTTGAAATGACTTGTGCTCCCGTTAGAGATGGTGAGTTGAGATAATCAGATTAGATGGGAACTTGTGGCGGAAGAAGCGAAGTGGTATAAGAAGCACATCAATTTCTGAGAGTAGGAAGAGTTCCAGTAATACTCAACTGAAGACTCAACTAAATGAGCCCTAGAGTTGAATTAAAAACTCTCAAACATACATACACACACGGACAAACACGCATGCACGCCCGCACACATGGACACAAACAAACAAACACACACACACACACACACACACACACACACACACACACACACACACACACACACCTGCATGCACACATGCACAAACACATAAATGCATGCATGCACAGAGTCTGTGCCACAGACACTCAAATTCACACACGCGTGCGCGCATACACACGCACACACACGCACACACAAACACACTGAATTATGGGAAAGTTTGGCAATGAGATTCGTCCTCATTGTCAAACTTAATAAATTCCGCACACTCAACTTTTGAACTCCTTTGCTAGTCATTCTATCATGTAATTATGATATTCGCTGAAAAAAAAAACTACCAATCAGTTGGTAGAGCATGGCCCTAACCCTAACCCTAACACATATATACTGGAATGTATGCACTCACTGCAATGTAAGTGGCTTTGGATAAAAGCGTTAGCTAAATGGCATATGTTCTTCTTATTATATTGTTTGAGGCTGAAAGGTTTTCCTGACCCATTGTAAGCATGGTAAGACAATGGCCTCTGGAGTGTCACAGTCAGACGCCCTGTATGACACCCTGGTATCTGGAGTGTCCCTGCAGCTCAGCACCTCTCTCATCCACCCAGATCACACTGACTCTACTAAAGCACCCTCCATGTACAAAACCGGTGAACACTTGTGTGGTTCTGTCACTGGTGATACTTGTCAAGTATCGAAATAAAAATGACCCCGCCAAGCCACAGTTTGTAATAAAGTCGTAAGTTTACTCACTCTGATTGTTCCTCTGGTGGCTGTCTTCTTGGGTCTAAAGCTTGTGATATGTGCCTTCCAAAAAACCTAATAAATGCACTTTTCAACTACTCAGGTTATATACTACGGAAGCGATCAAAGGGAGTTAGCGAGCTAACTTTAGCTCCAACTCCAACAAAGCCCATATCCACAAAGTGTCTCAGAGTAAGAGTGCTGATCTAGGATCAGGTCCCCCACCTTTCCATGTCATCTTATTCAATCTGATCTAAAAGGCTAAACTGATCCTAGATCAACTTTCCTACTTTAAGATGCTTTGTGAATATGAGCCCTGGTGAACACTGAAGACATAGGAGCTAGGTGAAGGGACCGAAATAGAACTGGCCCAATACATGACAATCACCTGGTTTGGGGCAGTTCATCCTTGTTGTGTAAACAGCTACAATGACAACCAGAAAGGTCATTGTCGCAAAGAACACGACTGATGGACAACCACTCACTACGTTTCACTACCTTTGGACTGCTTTGCTTGAATTAGAGCTGCAAGAAACAAGTAGCTCTCCCCGTCGGGGAAAGGAACCCCGGTTTCCCACGTGACAGGCAGGGATACTGCCCACGATACTAACGAGGAGGTGGTATGGGAGGCCTGGGTTCGATTACCAACATGGGCAGAGGAGGTGGTTTGGAAGGCCTGGGCTCCATTCCCAGCCTGTGCACAAACACTTTTTGCCTAAATCCTTTGCTCACCTGGTGTTTCAAGCCAAACTAGCTATGTTTTGTGAACTGGTTATTGACAGTTTTCATTTTACACAATTATCTCACTACAATAATGCTACGGCTACAGAGAGAAAGCGCCATGGTCCTGGAATGGTGAGAATAAATGTGTTTCCACCCGGTTTCGAACCGGGGACCTTTCGCATGTGAGGCGAACGTGATGACCACTACACTACGGAAACTACACTTGATGATCAACTTTTCTTTTGGTTCAAAGACATACAACCAAGTTTTAATTGATCAGTTGGGGAATTGAACCACGGTCTCGCGCTAAAGTTAAGTCTTAAACTCACTCAAAATTCCCCATTCATTCTCTATCCTTGCTGACATCTAAGCATTGGTGGTTCAGTGGTAGAATTCTCGCCTGCCACGCGGGAGGCCCGGGTTCGATTCCCGGCCAATGCATGAACACTTCTTTACGGCCGTTGGAAACCACCGATATATGTAAATATCCATTCTTCAAGGCCAAATTCGGCTGACATGGAAGCATTGGTGGTTCAGTGATAGAATTCTCGCCTGCCATGCGGGAGGCCAGGGTTCAATTCATGAATTCATGAAAAGGACAATTACATTAACACTTCATGAGGACCTTTGATAATTGTAAACCACAGTTATACACTCACTGGCCACTTTATTAGGTACACCTTGCTAGTACGGGGTTGGACCCCCTTTTGCTTTCAGAACTGCCTTAATTCTTTGTGCCATTGATTCATCAAGGTGCTGGAAACATCCCTCCGTTGACATGATAGCATCACGCAGTTGCTGCAGATTTGTCGGCTGCACATCCATGATGCGATTCTCCCGTTCCACCACATCCCAAAGGTGCTCTATTGAATTGAGATCTGGTGACTGCGGAGGCCATTGGAGTACAGTGAACTCATTGTCATGTTCATTGATTGGGCCTGCCAGATCTGCACGTTTCCAACTTAGAGGGTCAGTGTTGAATGCAGAATGTGCCTCTGCCCAAAAGGGAGGCCGTATCTTGGAGATGCAGGGGATTGAACCCTGGACCTCATACATGCAAAGCATGCGCTCTACCACTGAGCTACATCCCCAACGGGCAACTGCAGGGATTTTTGGAACACATAGCAACAGCATGGTAGAGGACGTTGTTGACCGTCATGGCTGTGCTGAGTCAGGACACTTGGACACCTCATCACAGATGCAGGGCACCAGTCTCTCCCTGGTGGTCTAGTGGTTAGGATTCGGCGCTCTCACCGCCGCGGCCCGGGTTCGATTCCCAGTCAGGGAATGAATTTTGTGGAGACACAACCCTCGTTCGCTGGAGTCCTTGAACGACACCTTGTTAAAACTCACAAAAAAAGAAAAAAAAAAAGGTTCCTCCTTCGAGCCGGATTTGAACCAGCGACCTAAGGATTACTGCTATAGAACCTACAGTCCTCCGCTGTACCAACTGAGCTATTGAAGGGTGCCAACCGGACCGCCAGATCTGCACGTTTCCAAGTTAGAAGGTGTTTTTGTGCTACATATTTAGCTAACAACTACGTTTCACTACCTTTGGACTGCTTTGCTTGAATTAGAGCTGCAAGAAACAAGTAGCTCTCCGCGTCGGGGAAAGGAACCCCGGTTTCCCACGTGACAGGCAGGGATACTGCCCACGATACTAACGAGGAGGTGGTATGGGAGGCCTGGGTTCGATTACCAACATGGGCAGAGGAGGTGGTTTGGAAGGCCTGGGCTCGATTCCCAGCCTGTGCACAAAGACTTTTTGCCTAAATCCTTTGCTCACCTGGTGTTTCAAGCCAAACTAGCTATGTTTTGTGAACTGGTTATTGACAGTTTTCATTTTACACAATTATCTCACTACAATAATGCTACGGCTACAGAGAGAAAGCGCCATGGTCCTGGAATGGTGAGAATAAATGTGTTTCCGCCCGGTTTCGAACCGGGGACCTTTCGCGTGTGAGGCGAACGTGATGACCACTACACTACGGAAACTACACACCCTTTGATGATCAACTTTTCTTTTGGTTCAAAGACATACAACCAAGTTTTAATTGATCAGTTGGGGAATTGAACCACGGTCTCGCGCTAAAGTTAAGTCTTAAACTCACTCAAAATTCCCCATTCATTCTCTATCCTTGCTGACATCTAAGCATTGGTGGTTCAGTGGTAGAATTCTCGCCTGCCACGCGGGAGGCCCGGGTTCGATTCCCGGCCAATGCATGAACACTTCTTTACGGCCGTTGGAAACCACCGATATATGTAAATATCCATTCTTCAAGGCCAAATCCGGCTGACATGGAAGCATTGGTGGTTCAGTGATAGAATTCTCGCCTGCCATGCGGGAGGCCAGGGTTCAACTCATGAATTCATGAAAAGGACAATTACATTAACACTTCATGAGGACCTTTGATAATTGTAAACCACAGTTAAACACTCACTGGCCACTTTATTAGGTACACCTTGCTAGTACTGGGTTGGACCCCCTTTTGCTTTCAGAACTGCCTTAATTCTTTGTGCCATTGATTCATCAAGGTGCTGGAAACATCCCTCCGTTGACATGATAGCATCACGCAGTTGCTGCAGATTTGTCGGCTGCACATCCATGATGCGATTCTCCCGTTCCACCACATCCCAAAGGTGCTCTATTGAATTGAGATCTGGTGACTGTGGAGGCCATTGGAGTACAGTGAACTCATTGTCATGTTCATTGATTGGGCCTGCCAGATCTGCACGTTTCCAACTTAGAGGGTCAGTGTTGAATGCAGAATGTGCCTCTGCCCAAAAGGGAGGCCGTATCTTGGAGATGCAGGGGATTGAACCCTGGACCTCATACATGCAAAGCATGCGCTCTACCACTGAGCTACATCCCCAACGGGCAACTGCAGGGATTTTTGGAACACATAGCAACAGCATGGTAGAGGACGTTGTTGACCGTCATGGCTGTGCTGAGTCAGGACACTTGGAAGACTGTTTAGACAAGGACACCTCATCACAGATGCAGGGTACCAGTCTCTCCCTGGTGGTCTAGTGGTTAGGATTCGGCGCTCTCACCGCCGCGGCCCGGGTTCGATTCCCGGTCAGGGAATGAATTTTGTGGAGACACAACCCTCGTTCGCTGGAGTCCTTGAACGACACCTTGTTAAAACTCACAAAAAAGAAAAAAAAAAAGGCTCCTCCTTCGAGCCGGTTTTGAACCAGCGACCTAAGGATTACTGCTATAGAACCTACAGTCCTCCGCTCTACCAACTGAGCTATCGAAGGGTGCCAACGGGACCGCCAGATCTGCACGTTTCCAAGTTAGAAGGTGTTTTTGTGCTACATATTTAGCTAACAACTACGTTTCACTACCTTTGGACTGCTTTGATTGAATTAGAGCTGCAAGAAACAAGTAGCTCTCCCCTTCGGGGAAAGGAACCCCGGTTTCCCACGTGACAGGCAGGGATACTGCCCACGATACTAACGAGGAGGTGGTATGGGAGGCCTGGGTTCGATTACCAACATGGGCAGAGGAGGTGGTTTGGAAGGCCTGGGCTCGATTCCCAGCCTGTTCACAAACACTTTTTGCCTAAATCCTTTGCTCAGCTGGTGTTTCAAGCCAAACTAGCTATGTTTTGTGAACTGGTTATTGACAGTTTTCATTTTACACAATTATCTCACTACAAAAATGCTACGGCTACAGAGAGAAAGCGCCATGGTCCTGGACCCTGTGCGTATATTATGAATATTTCTGTTACATATGATGGTAAACAGACACTAGGGAGATTCTCATTGTCTGACAACAAGAATGACGGAGTCTAAACTGTGACCATCACTGACCTGTCTGAACAGGATGCTGGGCCATACTGGTGTGGAGTGAATGTCAAGAGAACCGAAGCGGGCTCTATCGCACTGATTAGTCAGGCGCATCTGCATGTTGAAGGTGAGTGACTGAAAGGTTGACCAGGACCGAAAGAACGATTAAAAGAAGGAACATTGTAAATAAACAGGGTTTTCCCTTATCACCACCACCGAATCCGCCTCTGTGTTTAGGACCTTTGTTACAGTGGCTCCCAACGAGGGGCAAAGGAGGCGGATTCGGCTGTGATAAGGGAAAACCCTGTTTATTTACAATGTTCCTTCTTTTTTTCGTTCTTTCGGTCCTGGTCGACTTTTCAGTCATAGCTTTTCAGCCCTTTTCTCCCCCAAAGCAGAGGCACACACATCTTAAACCATTTCGTTAACGAGGCTTCATTCGCAACAGGTGCGCAACGAAGCCTCGCTTCCGTAACCCTTGCCACGGTCCTGTAGCTCCCTCTACAGGCCGAACGCTGCATGTCCCCCCACGATTGATTTGATTCATAACCATTTTTATTGACAATGAAGTGTATGGCGATAAAAGCTTATGATTGATGACAGGTAGACAGATTTGATTGATTATAAAATATTGCTCCTAGTCCCATGACAGAATTTCACAGTTAGATGTATTGCTCCTAGTCCCATGACAGACTTTGACAGTTAGATTGACATTCTTCCTCTTGTTGGCCTCAGATGGTGACCAAGAAGCACAGGGCCATGGGGGTTTGGCCCTCTGATGTAGGGGACAGGCCAGCCCCCAGTCAGAATAGGTGGTATGCTCTCTACCAGAAGGTACATTTTGTCTGTGAAATACACCAACAGATTAAACAGATATAGGCTAGGTTGTATATGCCATGACATTGAGCATACCATGTGGTTACAGATTGAGAAATATCCAGTGCAGACCCGCGGCCAGACATCGTTGTTTGGTGGGCCAGAGTTGTGTCTGTGGATTTCACTCCCAGAAGGTAATGAAGGGACATCAGATGTAACTATTTGTCATGCTGAAATATCAGTAGTATTGATACTTGTTGTATCTGTATGTCTTCAGCAGCCAGCCAGTGTTCCACCGGCACCCACATCTGCCTCAGTGCCTGTTGCTGCCACGGTCCAGGGTCCAGTTCCACCTCGTGCCACGGCCCCTGCAGAGACCACAGCCTCAGTCCCTGCCAAGCCTGTGCAGAGTCCTCTGCAGCCTACATTGACTGTGTCAATGGTAAATATTTCCATAACATTTTGCCAAACGTTATCCATCCATTTTATCGCAGCACTGTTTTGTCATCATTTTATTCTGACCAATTTCACTTGCCATTCTTCTCTTTAGTTTTATAAATCCTGGTTTGGAGGGGCTTCTGGTGCTGCAGCCAAACCAAACCTTGTGGCTAGGTAGCCAGTTGAGGTATTACATGGATTTGTTCGTCTTAATGTCTCTGTGTTATTAGTGTAACTCGTGTGACTAATGTGGCTTATGTCTACAATCACATAGGTACATGCACAATCACAATATCAATCAACCTAACAATCACAATATAGTCTCCTGGTGTACTCTACCTTTCCTCTCCCTCACAGTCTCTGTCCAGCCCTGCTACTACCTCTGCTGGTACTCCATGAGGACCCCCTCCTCTGTTCCCAAGTCCCTGTCCAGCCCTGCTACGGCCTCCATGAGGACCCCTTCCCCTGTACCCAAGTCCCTGTCCAGCCCTGCTATGGCCTCTTTGAGGACCCCTTCCCCTGTACTACCCATGTCCCCCTCCAGCCCTGCCTCCACCTATATTAGGACCATCTCCCCTTTCTCTCTGCCTCCATCCCCCTCTGCTTCGGCGTCTGTGAGGACCACCTCTACCTCTCAGGCTACTGCCAGCCCTGCAAGTGCCTCTGTAAGTGCTCTCTTTTTTACCTGTGTTTATGTTTGTGTGTGTGTGTGTGTGTGTGTGTGTGTGTGTGTGTGTGTGTGTGTGTGTGTGAGTGTGAGTGTGTGTGTGTGTTAAATAACTTTGATATTATTATTGCATGTGTAATTCACTGAGTTTGGCTTCTTTTCTTTTTTTTCAGGATGAGTCCGATGTGGGTGTTTTCCCTACTACTGGTCCTGCTGCGCCTCCTGGTCCTCTCCTTGGTCCTGCTGCCCCTCCTTGTCCTCTCCTTGGTCCTGCTGCCCCTCTTGGTCCTCTGCTTGGTCCTGCTGCCCCTCTTGGTCCTCTCTATTGTCCTGCTGCCCCTGCCTTTCTCGTTCAGGCGCCCGATTCATTCTGGCTGCCGGCAGAGATGAAGAAGACCATTCCACAGCAAGACCAGCGATGATCATCCACTCTGTGGGAGAACCAGAGGCTGCGGCCAAACTTGAAGCTCTGGTACGAGCCACCGGTACCAGGGCTCATTTACAACCTGGCCCCAACACCAGAGCACTTTTTCACCCACAGGCTCCTGGCGTGGATGCCCTACAATCTGTGGAAGGTCAGGGTGTGCTGCCCAGTGTGTAGGAGGCAGCTCACAGGTTTTTTTTGTGTTTATTTCACTAATCTTTTTTCAATTTTCAAATATAAATGTTTTATCTGAGTTTTATTCAATCAATTTGACACATTGCTAATAGCGAGTGATGCAGTCCATAACAGAAAGAAACAGAGGTCTGATCATTTTATAACTGATATCATTTCAGATGCTTAAACAAAATTACACACACAACTTGAATAGAGTAACAGACCTGTGGGCCAAAAGCACAGTCATTAAACATTGTTAAAACAACAGCAAGTATATATTTTTCGATTTCAAATATAAATCTTTTTATCTGAGTTCTACAAGAGAAAGAAACAGGTCTGATCATTTTATAAATTTGCCTGTTTTTATTTCTGGCGCTGGTGGGATTCGTACCGGTGACCTTCGGATCCACTCTTTCCCCCATTCAAAAGCGGAAAAGGCGAAGATTTTTCTTTTTCTTTAATCGTTAGAATACATACTGACAAATAAACTAATAGATAATGGAAAAGAAGCCTCAATTTCTCTCTCTCTCTTTATTTTCCCTCTTTTTTCTCCTTCCCCCCCCCTTAACAGACTACTGTTCCCCAGCTTTGGCGCGAGTGGTTAAGGCGATGGACTGTTACTCCATTGTGCTCTGTATGCGTTGGTTCGAATCCCATCCTCTTTGCACAGCCTTGCTTCTTTTTCCGCTTGGATGACCGTGGGCGTGGAAACAGAGAAGACGGCGGCGGTGGAGAAACAATGCAAAGCATGCGGCACTTCCTTCGGAGGCCACATTCAGACGGGACATCGTCCAAAAGCTTTTTTGAGAACGGAGACAGCTTCAACATAGAAGGCAGAGGCGGGGTTCGAACCGAAAAGGACACCTAACTTGCATTGGCCGGGAATTAAACCCGGGTCAACTGCTTGGAAGGCAGCTATACTCACCATTATACCACCAATGCGATAATCCATTGTGCTCTGCACGCGTGGCTTTGAATCCCATCCTCGTCACACAGCCATGCTTCTTTGTCAGCTTGGACGACCGTGAGCGTGGAAACAGAGGAGGTGGAGAAACAATGTAAAGCGTGCGGCACAGCCTTCGGAGACCACATTTAGACGGACGTCGTCCAAAAGCTTCTTTGAGCACGGAGACAGCTTCAACCTAGGCGGGGTTCGAACCGACGCTTTCAACGAGACTGAAGTGTCATTCTTGCGCCTTTGGATACGCAGGCATGGGCCCCTCGGGAAAAGGACACTTAACTTGCATTGACCGGGAATCGAACCCGGGTCAACTGCTTGGAAGGCAGCTATGCTCACCACTATACCACCAATGCGCTCATGAGACCAGGCAGGACCGCAACAATGATATGACCTTGAAACAGCCTTCTTCTAAACAGGAGATCCAGGGTTCGAATCCCAGCGGTGCCTCAGATTTCTGCTTGCACTCACAGCAAAATCCATCTTCAAGCACTGCTTTATTATTATTTTTAACAGTTTTAGACTTTTTGGTTACAGGGGAGAGATTACATTCCTACTTTCACTCAGGCTCTGTGGCGCAATGTATAGCGCATTGGACTTCTAGGCTTCTCAGTGGTAGGGATTCAAAGGTTGTGGGTTCGAATCGCTTGATTCTGTTTGCTTCTTAATACAGTGGAACCTCGAGATACCAATGCCCCAACATACGAATGTTTTGAGTTACGAATTAGAAATTTCGTAAAATTTGTGCTCTGAGATACGAATGAAAATTTGAGATACGAAACCTTTTTTTTCGCGAGAAGTGGCAGCCGCACGCGAGAACTGGCAGCCGCCTGCACACGAACCCTTTTTAAAAAAAAATTGAGATACGAATGTTTTGACTTACGAAGGAAGTCTCGGAACGGATTAAATTCGTATCTCGAGGTTCCACTGTACAGATGACCTCTGGCAGGGTTTATTTTGAAACAGCCTTATCGTCTTCTTTCCTTTTGCTGCCGTTGTTCTAAAAAAAATTTTTGCCATTGGGAGGCAACTTCTGCAGGTCTCTGTGGCGCAATTGGTTAGCGCGTTCGGCTGTTAACCGGAAGGCTGGTGGTTCGATCCCACCCAGGGACGTCCTGATTTTAGATGATACATAGAAACTTTATTTATCCCAGGGGGAAATTCAGGTTCCAAGTAGCATACAGACATAGGGGTATCACACATAACATACACATACAACATACAACATTAGCAGCATTTTATACAGACGAGGTGCAGTTGTAAATGTCTTTGCAGTTAGGTGAGGTGCAAAAAGGTAAGGCAGACAGTGCAATTATAGCATTAAATACTAAAAACTAAATACGGGCTACATAAATATGGACTATTTTAAAGTGCATTTAGTCCAGGCTGGTGGAGGGAGGTAGGGGCTGTGTATGAGACCTAGCATAGCTAGTAAACATTGTAGATAATGAGGTGAAACAGTGACATGATACATGATAGTGATATGATACAGAGGGTGGAGGTTATGCAGAGAAGTCCATCTCTTTGCCCTTGATTGACCTATTGTAGAGTTGTATGGCTCTGGGGACAAATGATTTAGTCAGTCTGTCAGTTTTGCTTGTCAGTGCTCGTAGCCTCCAGCTGATCAAGCTCTTCTGCTGGATGATGGTGTGGTACAGTGGGTGACCTTCATTGTCCATGATGGTGAGCAGTTTGCTCAGAGTTCTTTTTTCCATTACTGAAGTGATGCTCTCCAGTTCGGAGACCACATTCAGACGGACGTCGTCCAAAAGCTTCTTTGAGCACAGAGACAGCTTCAACCTAGGCGGGGTTCGAACCGACGCTTTCAACGAGACTGAAGTGTCATTCTTGCGCCTTTGGATACGCAGGCATGGGCCCCTCGGGAAAAAGACACTTAACTTGCATTGGCCGGGAATCGAACCCGGGTCAACTGCTTGGAAGGCAGCTATGCTCACCACTATACCACCAATGCGCTCATGAGACCAGGCAGGACCGCAACAATGATATGACCTTGAAACAGCCTTCTTCTAAACAGGAGATCCAGGGTTCGAATCCCAGCGGTGCCTCAGATTTCTGCTTGCACTCACAGCAAAATCCATCTTCAAGCACTGCTTTATTATTATTTTTAACAGTTTTAGACTTTTTGGTTACAGGGGAGAGATTACATTCCTACTTTCACTCAGGCTCTGTGGCGCAATGTATAGCGCATTGGACTTCTAGGCTTCTCAGTGGTAGGGATTCAAAGGTTGTGGGTTCGAATCGCTTGATTCTGTTTGCTTCTTAATACAGTGGAACCTCGAGATACCAATGCCCCAACATACGAATGTTTTGAGTTACGAATTAGAAATTTCGTAAAATTTGTGCTCTGAGATACGAATGAAAATTTGAGATACGAAACCTTTTTTTTCGCGAGAAGTGGCAGCCGCACGCGAGAACTGTCAGCCGCCTGCACACGAACCCTTTTTAAAAAAAAAGGTTGCCTCTTAGGGTGCGAGAGGTCCCGGGTTCAAATCCCGGACGAGCCCTCTTATTTAGCCTTTCACCAGCTCGGACGACTCCATCAAAGTGTCTTGGGTCGCCGCTTCAGCAGATGGGTCACCTTGCCAGCGTTGCGTACGCGAATGAGATAGTCCTTTTTTTATGCAGACAGTGCGGACACTTCCCACAACCTGAGGCTCCGTTGCGGTGGACGGGCAAGGTGTTGTCAGACGGTTCCTTGGTCTAGTGGTATGATTCTCGCTTTGGGTGTGAGAGGTCCCTGGTTCAAATCCCGGACGAGCCCTTTGACGAAATCTTTCACAAGCTGGGTCCACCAAGTGAAAGTCCTATGGCTCAATGGTCCAACAGATGTTTCCCCAGGTAGCAGCAAAATTCCACTGTTAAAAAGCCTTTCTTCACGTCCTGGCTGTAAGTATCCGGTGGAAAGGGCTACCGGGCCAACACGAGATTAGGACAAGGTGGCCGAGTGGTTAAGGCGATGGACTGCTAATCCATTGTGCTCTGCACGCGTCGGTTCGGATCTCATTCTTGTCGCACAGCCATGCTTCTTTGCCAGCTTGGACGACCGTAGGCGTGGAAACAGAGGAGGTGGAGAAACAATGTAAAGCGTGCGGCACATGCTTCGGAGACCACATTCAGACGGACGTCGTCCAAAAGCTTCTTTGAGCACAGAGACAGCTTCAACCTAGGCGGGGTTCGAACCGACGCTTTCAACGAGACTGAAGTGTCATTCTTGCGCCTTTGGATACGCAGGCATGGGCCCCTCGGGAAAAGGACACTTAACTTGCATTGACCGGGAATCGAACCCGGGTCAACTGCTTGGAAGGCAGCTATGCTCACCACTATACCACCAATGCGCTCATGAGACCAGGCAGGACCGCAACAATGATATGACCTTGAAACAGCCTTCTTCTAAACAGGAGATCCAGGGTTCGAATCCCAGCGGTGCCTCAGATTTCTGCTTGCACTCACAGCAAAATCCATCTTCAAGCACTGCTTTATTATTATTTTTAACAGTTTTAGACTTTTTGGTTACAGGGGAGAGATTACATTCCTACTTTCACTCAGGCTCTGTGGCGCAATGGATAGCGCATTGGACTTCTAGGCTTCTCAGTGGTAGGGATTCAAAGGTTGTGGGTTCGAATCGCTTGATTCTGTTTGCTTCTTAATACAGTGGAACCTCGAGATACGAATGCCCCAACATACGAATGTTTTGAGTTACGAATAGAAATTTCGTAAAATTTGTGCTCTGAGATACGAATGAAAATTTGAGATACGAAACCTTTTTTTTCGCGAGAAGTGGCAGCCGCACGCGAGAACTGGCAGCCGCCTGCACACGAACCCTTTTTAAAAAAAAATTGAGATACGAATGTTTTGACTTACGAAGGAAGTCTCGGAACGGATTAAATTCGTATCTCGAGGTTCCACTGTACAGATGACCTCTGGCAGGGTTTATTTTGAAACAGCCTTATCGTCTTCTTTCCTTTTGCTGCCGTTGTTCTAAAATTTTTTTTTGCCATTGAGAGGCAACTTCTGCAGGTCTCTGTGGCGCA
>NC_139654.1:50617659-50652659 GCF_951799395.1 Argentina silus
CCCATATCTGCCTCAGTGCCTGCTGCTGCCATGATCCAGGGTCCAGCTCCATCTCGTGCCATGGCCCCTGCAGAGACCACAGCCTCAGTCCCTGCCAAGCCTGTGCAGAGTCCTCTGTGGCCTACATTGACTGTGTCAATGGTAAATATTTCCATAACATTTTGCCAAACGTTATCCATCTATTTTTATCGAAGCACTGTTTTGTCATCATTTTATTCTGACCAATTTCACTTGCCATTCTTCTCTTCAGTTTCATAAACCCCGATTTGGAGGGGCTTCTGGTGCTGCAGCCAAACCAAACCTTGTGACTAGGAAGCCTGTTGAGGTATTACATGGATTTGTTCGTCTTAATATCTCTGTGTTATTAGTGTAACTCGTGTGTGACTAATGTGGCTTATGCCTACAATCACATAGATACATGCACAATCACAATATACTCTCCTGGTGTACTCTACCTTTCCTCTCCCTCACAGTCTCTGTCCAGCCCTGCTACTACCCCTGCTGGTACTGCCAATAGATTAGATTAGATTAGATTAGATTAGACTCAACTTTATTGTCATTGTGCAGAGTACAAGTACAGAGACAACGAAATGCAGTTAGCGTCTAACCAGAAGTGCAAAAAAGCAGAAAAGTACAGTATATACAGGTAGTGCAGTATAATAGTGCAGTATAGTATAAGTAGTGCAGTGTATTGGTTCAGTATATGAATTAGCAGTAGCATTATAGCAGAATAAATAGGATGCAGTATGAACAGTGTAAGCAGCATATGAGCTGTATAGGCAATGCAGTCTAGGTATACGTATTAACAGTAACATTAGAGTAAATAGCAGAATAAATATGGAATGCCATATGAACAGTATAAACAGGTATGTACAGTATGTACAGATATGTGCAGTGTATTAATAGTAGTATTAAAGAAAAATATAAGGATATGTGCATTATGAACAGTATAGACAGATTATGAACAGTATAGACAGATATGTACAGAAGAGCAGTGGTATGGAGTAAGAGCAGTTTGTAATTGCAATTGTCCGGGGGGGGGGGGGCCTTCTTGATCAGGGTAGAGGTGTTGAGGGTCCAGGAGAGATCCTCAGAGATGTGGACACCCAGAAACTTGAAGCTGGTGACTCGCTCCACCTCAGTCCCGTTGATGAGGATGGGGGTGTGTGTGCCAGCTTTTGACTTCCTGAAGTCCACAATGAGCTCTTTGGTCTTCCTGGTGTTGAGAGCCAGGTTGTTGTCGTTGCACCACACTGTTAGGTGCTGGACCTCCTCCCTGTAGGCAGGAGTGCTACGGCCTCCATGAGGACCCCTTCCCCTGTACCCAAGTCCCTGTCCAGCCCTGCTACGGCCTCCATGAGGACCCCTTCCCCTGTACCCAAGTCCTTGTCCAGCCCTGCTACGGCCGTCTATGAGGACCCCTTCCCCTGTTGAACAAGATTCAAAGTGTTTATTATCATATGCACAGTAGAAAACACGTTTCCCTGTACAATGAAATTCTTGCTTTACTGTCCGCAGAATGCCAACCAATGTAAAATGTACAATACTAAAAAATATACAATATATACTAAACAAAATGTACAAGATAACAAAATTTAAGGCAGCATGTGATAATAAAAAAGCAACAATAATAATAATAATAAAACAGTGCAAATGTAAACAGTGCAATTATGCATGTGCAAACTGAAGTCGGGTTCAGTTATGAGGTAGTACAGTTATATGAGGTAGTCAATGATTATAATCTCCTATGCGTTGTTTAGGAGTCTGATGGCAGTGGGAAAGAAGGAATTCTTTAGTCTGGTGGTCCTGCATTTAACACTTCTGTACCTCCGGCCTGAGGGTAGAAGTGTGAACAGTCCGTGTTGGGGGTGGGTGGGGTCCTTGAGGATGGATGGCTCTCCTGTGGACTCTGCGGTGGTAGATGCTCTGCAGAGAGGGCAGTGGAGTCCTGGTGATTTTCTCAGCGGTCTTCACCACTCTCTGCAGGCATCTGCGGTCCATAGCAGTAGTGCTGCTGTACCACACAGTGATACAGCTGGTTAGGATGCTCTCAACAATGCAGCTGTAGAAGTTGCTGAGGATCTTGGGCGACATGCCAAACTTCCTCAGCCTCCTCAGAAAGTACAGCCGCTGTTGGGCCTTCTTAACCAGCTGTGTGGTGTTAAGTGTCCAGGTGAGGTCCTCGCTGATGTGGACGCCCAGGTATTTGCCCAGGTATCACCCTCTCTACTTCGAGTTCCCGGATGAACAGTGGCCGATGAGGTCCCCTCTTCTTCCTCATGTCCACTATCATCTCCTTGGTCTTGTCCGTATTGAGGGTGAGGTTGTTGTCCTCACACCATGCTACCAGACTGGCCACCTCCCTCCTGTAAGCCGATTCGTCCCCGCCAGTGATGCATCCTATCACTGCGGTGTCGTCCGCAAACTTTAGGATGATGTTGTCCTTGTGGGAGGCGACACAGTCAAGGGGTGAACAGGGTGTAGAGGATGGGGCTGAGGACGCATCCCTGTGGAGTGCCAACATTTGTAATAATGCTGGCTGAAGTCCTATTACCAATCTGACAGACTGGGGCCTGCCAGTCAAAAAGTCTAGGAGCCAGTCACAGAGGGTGGGGTGCAGGCCAAGTGTGGACATTTTGTGGATGAGTCTGTGGGGGATGACCGTATTAAAAGCGGAGCTGTAGTCTATAAAGAGCATCCTGATGTAGGAGTCTTTGTTTTCCAGGTGAGAGAGGGAATACTGGAGGACAGCAGCGATAGCGTCTGAGGTGGACCTGTTGGGCCGGTAGGCATACTGCAGGGGGTCTAGGGTGTCCGGTATGCTGCTCTTAATGTGTGCCAGTACCACTCTCTCAAAACACTTCATGATGATTGGAGTGAGTGCTACTGGCCTGTAATCATTCAGGCAGGCAGGTTTTTACCTGTGTTTGTGTGTCTATTTGTGTCTGTTTCTGTGTGTGTATGTGTGTGTGTGTGTGTGTGTGTGTGTTAAATAACTCTGATATGATGATGCATGTGTAATTCACTGAGTTTGGCTTCTTTTTTTTCTTTTTTTTTTTAAAGATGAGTCCGATGTGGGTGTTTTCCCTACTACTGGTCCTGCTGCCCCTTCTGGTCCTCTCCTTGGTCCTGCTGCCCCTCCTGGTCCTCTCCTTGGTCCTGCTGCCCCTCCTGGTCCTCTCTATTGTCCTGCTGCCCCTGCCTTTCTCGGTCAGGCGCCCGATTCATTCTGGCTGCCGGCAGAGATGAAGAAGACCATTCCACAGCAAGACCAGCGATGATTGCATCCACCCTGTGGGAGAACCAGAGGCTGCGGCCAAACTCGAAACTCTGGTACGAGCCACTCTAACCAGGCCCCAACACCAGAGCACTTTTTCACCCACAGGCTCCTGGCGTGGATGCCCTACCATCTATGGTAGGTCAGGGTGTGCTGTCCAGTGTGTAGGAGGCAGCTCACAGGTTTTTTGTGTTTATTTCAATTAAAAAAAATCTATTTTCAAATATAAATCTTTTATCTGAGTTTTATTCAATCAATTTGACACATTGCTAATAGCGAGTGATGCAGTCCATAAGAGAAAGAAACAGAGGTCTGATCATTTCAGATGCATAAACAAAGATACACACGCAACTTGAATAGAGCAACAGACCTGTAGGCCCATAGCACAGTCATTAAACATCATTAAAACAACAGCAAGTGTTCTTAAACTTCTGTTTGTTATGTCACAAGAAGCAAGATATTGGCTCTTGAATTTACACAAAACAACACTTTGGGAGACTTTGCCTGTTTTTATTTCTGGCGCTGGTGGGATTCAAACCGGTGACCTTCCGATCCACTCTTCCCCCCCATTCAAAAACGGAAAAGGCAATATTTTTTATTTTTCTTTAATCGTTTAGAATACATACTGATAAATAAACTAGTAAATAATGGAAAAGAAGCTTCAATTTCTCTCTCTCTCTTTCTCTTCCCTTAGCATCAAGCTGGGGAACAATAGTCTGTTAAGGGGGGGGAAGAAGGGGGCAGAAGAAAAAGGAGAAAAAAGAAGAAAACGAAAGAGAAATTGAGGCTTCTTTTGCAACTTTCATCACACAAATACATGTGTAACAACACACTTTAATTTCAGTAAGCAACATTGCTGGTCTTTACTTTGTTCTGTTCAAATACATAGACTCAATTTTGTAAACTGTGCGCTGTGAGCAGGGTTCGAACCTGCGCGGGGAGACCCCATTGGATTTCGAGTCCAACGCCTTAACCTCTCGGCCATCACAGCTATACTGGCTTCTGCACTGCCTGGTCTGTAGTAAAGACAAAATCTTTTCAAGATCTAGACACGGACCAGAGTTTGCTTATTAAGGAAGCCTCATATAGAGACTTTTGAATATCAATTCACAGAAGCCATGTTACGAGGATGCAACTTACATTACACAAATACATGCGCAACAACACTTTGAGAAAGCAAAGGAATCCCATTGGATTTCGGGTCCTTATCCTTAACCACTCCGTCATCACAGCTGCCCTTAGCCTTTCATTGTTGTTTAAATGTTTCTACGTTACTTCTACGTCAAATTTGAAAGGGCCATGGGCTACACAGGAAAGGAGGTCCCAAAGACATTGGGAACCACAATTGCATTTTACACCACCACGCAATTGCGTCTCAACAACTCATTTTTCCAAAGGTGGACCAACATGTCGTCCTTTAAGAGGGATGTCTTTTCCCCTGCGCTGTGAGCAGGGTTCGAACCTGCGCGGGGAAACCCCAATGGATTTCAAGTCCAACACCTTAACCACTCGGCCATCACAGCTTCCCTTTGCATGTCATTGTTCCTTACACTTTTGTACATTTTGAAACATGAAAATGACACAGCCTTGCAGGCAAAGGGTTTGAAAGGAAATGCCAAAGGCATTGGGAAATATGTTTGATTTTAAAGCAAACGCCTTAACCATCCTGCAATTGCAGCTCGATTTGTTTTACATCAGGTTTCCAAAAGTGGGCCGACATCTTGTACATAAATAGGGACACAGCTGTGTTTACGCTGAGAGCAGGGTTCAAAGCTGCACAGGGAGACCCCATTGGATTAGTAATCCTACGCCTTAACCTCTTCGCCATCAAAGCTCCCTGGTGATTTTTATTGTTTTCTAAGTTACTTCTTCATGTGTGAACGGGCCATGGTCGCACAGGAAGCAATCCTAAAGGCATTGGGAACCTCATTTGTTTTTCTTCTGGAAGGTATTTTTCTATTTCGATCACAGCTACCCTTAGCATTTTATCGTTACTTACAGTAAGTTACTTCTTGACATGTGAAAGGGACTTACAGGAAGGGTTTGAAAGGAAATAACAAAGCACTTATGCATAAGGATTCATGAGTTTATTGACTATTAAAGTGATGTTACAGGAAAATTTGAATGATCTCAGTTTACAGTTCTAAACGTAGCGCTAATAAGCAGACACGGGTCCCTGTCACATGCCCTTAGTGTGGTGTGTATGCGTGTGGATTCCATGCAGCCCAATGCCATGGGCACACTATACAAAATGAAAGTGACACTTAACAGTAATGCTGCTTCTAAAGTTGACGCTGTTAAACTAGGGATTCCGTGGCTGAATGAGATAAAACAGTGATTCGATTCATAGATTATATTTGTACGAACTACGCATTGATTCATTGATTCAATTCAGACACAAAACAAGAGGTTTCAAAAATACAGAAATAGTCACGATATTCTCTTTTAATGATTCATTCGTAGATAATGACAATTAAAGTAGTTTGAAAATATGTGGCTGCGCTGTTACTAATGCTTTATAAATGCAACACATGCTTATAATGTGCAAACTGAATTATGAACCCATTATAACGGAAACCCCTTTGTGTGAAGTGTCACCAAAAGAAAAGAAAACAGAGACAGGAAATACATTTGAGCTACTCTATTACTCATTTATTTGCAAATATATATTCTAAGTATCTGTAGGATGAAAGTAAAGTGGCAAAGACACAAATCAGTGTAAGGTTTAGGTATGTTAACGGACCCAGGTGCGGTGCAGAGAAAGAGAGGCGGACAAGTAGTTAGCGGTACTAAACAAAAGGATCTTTACTTTGGATGAGTAGTCAAAACAGGACACAAAAATAGGGACTCAATGCTCGAAATCAAAGAGGAGATCACAGTCTCAAAACAGTACTTGTATACTCGTATGACTTACGCTCACAAAGCGACCAACAAAGGTGAAGACGAAGCGGGAGTGAAGGGAAGTGAGGGTACATATTGCATGAGTGACAATTACACACAGGTGCTGGTGATAAGTATGTGATTGAGGTGGCACAGTGGACGGACGGAGGGAGGCAAGTAGGGGGACGCACTGGGAAGCACAACCCCCATCCGTAACAAATCAGTGAGGCTCCTGTGGTCCTGCAGATCGGGGGGGTGGGGGGGGGGGACATAACAAGAAGACATGAGGTTATTTTTTAAACTTTAACTGGAATACTTATTGGATTTCACTGAAGAACTTCCCATTCTTTGGGGTGACCGATGAGGTCTGACCCTATGGAATTCCTAAGAGAGAAAGAAAGAGAGAGAGAGAGGGGAGGGGGAAGTGAAAAAATAATGGTCAGAATACAATTACTTACAATCATTTAAACTACTTTTTCCTATTACTTAAAAGCCTGTGTGTGTGTGTGTGTGTGTGTGTGTGTGTGTGTGTGTGTGTCTAGGAGGACTCCATGAGGAGCTGGAGGTGGTGCTCCAGGAGGCTGGAAACTCCAATGACCAGAGACTGGTTTGAAGTACCAGGGAACCTCCAGAAGCATCATCAGCCCGCCCTGAGTTAAGGCTCTGAGTTACTGCTAATTCACAGTATCCATTTAAACTGAACTATAGATTGGATGCTAAATGCTAGAGAGAAGGAACAGTAACAACATCAGAACATGTCTGTACTTTCAGCTGCACCAGCCATCTCTCAGCCTCTGATTCCATGTTGCTGGCAGGCAGGCAGGCAGGAGTGCAGAAGAGAGTACAGACGCTCCACAAACCCACCAGGTTGCTAACAGGAAACACAAGAGAGAGAGCAGAGAGTCATATGGACTTGTCAACAAAGTCACAGTGAAAGAACTGTACTAACCACCACCAGGGGCCTCCCCACCATCACCCCAAACTGAACCAGCTCATAGATGATGTCTAACAAAAGACAAACACATTTAGAACAAAATAGCTATGATATTAAAAAGAAGGTATTAATACAGGTACAGGTATTCGATGCGAGACTATTGAATTGCCTCGACAGCTCATCCAGAATGCTGCCGCCAGTCTGGTGTTCAAACTCCCCAAATTCTCCCATGTCACTCCCCTCCTCCGCACCCTTCACTGGCTCCCGGTAGCAGCTCTCATCAGATTCAAGACCCACGACTGGCCGCCTGGCACCGCCGCCCCTTCGGTCATGGCTTTTCACTGTCCTGGCGACCCGCTGGTAGAATGAGCTTCCTACTGCTGTCATGACTGCAGAGTCACTACCAATCTTCCGCTGTAGATTGAAGACCTACATCTTAACGGTCCCTCCTACAAGTTTCTCTCCTGATAATAATAAAAATGTCCTTCTTCTAGCATTGTGACTGCCTATGGCCACTGGTCCGAGCATTGATTACTTTATCTTATGATGACTGATGGATAGATGATTCACTTACTTAGACAAATGTATTTGTTGTCAGTCACTTTGGATAAAGGCATCTGCTAAATGCCATAAATGTAATGTAAATGTCCTCATGGATCAGTCCTCTCTACGGACAATAATGACATTGCACCACTGAATATGTGTTGCTAGAATACGAAATAACATAGCGCAAGGCCAAAATGTACATTCCTTGGCAAAATGCATGGAGCTGGCTAGCAAGCTTGCTAGTTCAAGCTAAAGGCTTAAAGCGGGCGAGCTAACTCTTAGAAACTGTCAACGGGTTACTTAGCCATCTAGCAGCTAACAATGCTACCATTGCTTCTCGCAAAATAGTCATTGCACAAACAATGTGTTCGATATGTGTCTACTGTAAAATGTAATTAAATGCCACATACCGTTTTCGAAGTCGCTGTCGCTTCCCTCTTCACGATCTCGAACCCTGCAAAAAAAGAAGACACGAACAACAACCTGTCATAGAGACGGCAGGCCGCAGTCCACGCACTCTCGCAGTCAAACCTGAAAAACACCGAGGCATTTTTCAGTGCCTTTCGTTGCTTATGCTAAATCTCAACTGAAGTTTGTTGTTATCTGGAGCGGATTGAACATTCCATAGAATGTTGCTGATGTTCTACATTGAAAGGTTGCATAGCAACACACAGTTTTGAAAATAACGAGTAATAATCATACATGACACATATCATGAACACTTTTCAAAAATGCGTTACCATGTGACCTCTAGAAATAGAACACGAGCAACATTCTATGTTTGATCCAGCGCTACGCAGCAACACACCTCTGATGATGTTGACATTGACTAGATCCAGCTGGTCTTCTGAGCGCTGGCATTACTACGCCATTAGCATTAGCAACGAAAGGTACTGAGAAACGCCTCGGTGTTTTTCAGGTTTGCTGCGGGACTGCGTGGACTGCGGACTGCCATTTCTACGACAGGTTGTTGTTCCTGTTTCCTTTTTGAGAGGACAGCGACCTCGAAGCAGGTATGTCACGTTCAATTACATTTTACAGTAGACACATAGTCAATAAATGCATCTGTGTAATGGCATGACTGTTAGTCCGTCAGTAGCTACGGTGGTAGCATAGTTAGCTTTAGCTTGAACTAGCTCGCTTGCTCGTCACCTACGTGTGCTGTGTTGTTTTAGCAACACATATCGAGTGGTTGTCTAACTATCGTTCAGATATTGTCAAACTATCTTTCAGATATGGTCCAACTATCGTCACATACCCTCTCCGAAGTCGCTGCCGTCGCTTCCCTCTGCACGATCGCGAACCCAACAAAAAAGAAAACACGGACGTAAAAACGGCAGGCAGCAGTCCAAACCTGAAAAACACTGAGGCATTTTTCAGCCCGTTTTGCTCTAAAAATCAGCTGGTTTGTGTCGATGTAAACATCAACTGAAGTTGTTATCTGGAGCGGATTGAACATTCCATAGAATGTTGCTAATGTTCTATATCGAAAGGTTGCATAGCAACACATAGTTTTGAAAATAATTAATAATAATCATAGATGTATCATAAAGACTTTTCAGAAATGCGTTACCATGTGACCTCTAGAAATAGAACATGAGCAGCATTCTATGGAATGGTTGATCCGGCGCTACACAGCAACACACTTCTGTTGATGTTTACATTGACGAGACCCCGCTGGTTTTCTGAGAGCTAGCATAACTAAGCCATGAGCATTAGCATTACTAAGCCATGAGCATTAGCAACGAAAGGTACTGAAAAATGTCTCGGGTGTTTTTCACTATTGGATGCGGAATGCGTTGTTAGAAATTATATTTGATAAAAACAGTTTATTATTGCTATAATAAAAATACATTACTGCAGTGTGCTAAATTTACTAATGTGATGGTCTGTTGATAAATGGGATGAATCAAGCATTAGTCCCATAGTACGTTGGATTAATACATAGAGAGGTTAAGCCAGGTCATCAAGAAAGATGTCGCAACACACGCTTACACAAAGAGCAAAAGTGGAAAAGTACCAGGCTAGGGGGGACATACCAGAGTAGGTATCTTATCTCTAACAGGGTGCTGACTCCGCAGATGGGACGAATGGTGTGACCAGCCCGTGAACAACAAGGGATGCCAAGTCTAAACCACGGTTCCTCCCCAACCAAATAGCCAATCACAATCACTTTGTTTACTGTAAATGCTTTGTTTGACTGTTTGAATGCATCCATTTTTGGAGGGTTGGTTCCAGATTAACAGCTTGCTGACTGTGATTTTCTTCTCCAAAAGTGGTCCTTGTACAAGCCATTGCCCGGAGGAAGGGACTCAGCAGCCAAAGGAATGCGAGGAGGCAGGTTAATCTCCTGGTGCAGCAAGGACCCTGTGCGTATATTAGAAATATTTCTGTTACATATGATGGTAAACAGACACTAGGGAGATTCTCATTGTCTGACAACAAGAATGAGGGAGTCTAAACTGTGACCATCACTGACCTGTCTGAACAGGATGCTGGGCCATACTGGTGTGGAGTGAATGTTAAGAGAACCGAAGCGGGCTTCATCGCACTGATTAGTCAGGTGCAACTGCATGTTGAAGGTGAGTGTAAGCTGGTCTTCTTGTTCATCATTAATGCACTGATGTTGTGTAGCAGAGGCAGACCTATTCCTCAATAATGATGATGCATGCACTATGATAATGATCCATAGCCATAGAAAATGTCTACATCCTCATTATTATTACATTTATTACCAATAAATACTTCTAACAGGTATGAACATGATGAATCGAACTCAAAACAAGTGGTCGCATGACCAACTAACATAAGTTAACATTACATTATATCTGACTCCAAAGTATATTTCATGGGTTAACAATGATAGACAATACTTTGCTCATCCCTGTGTGACAGACAATCCATCATATCGGATCCTAGATTCATTAAGAATACCCAAAATGCTATTTTACTTGCCCTCAAGTTAAGATAAATTGTCTTGTGAGGAGTTTACGCTCATGCCAATAGCAGTAGCTAACTATCTCTACGTCTCGATGATGATTGTGGTGGAAGTCTAGGATTTACCACTCTGTACTTTAGCTCTTCGGAGGTAAGAATCAAGAAACAAGTCCTGAGTAGCCACAATATCTGAGTCCGGTATTTATTGCTTGCAAACAAGAGACAAGAGCGTAACAGCAGCCCAGCGTAGAACCGGGGGTCCGTTCAACACAAGTCTAAAGAGACAATGATCAGGTTCGTCTTTTATACAGTTTAAACATAACACAGGCGCCGCCAAGGCTATCGGCTGATGGGCCTGTGCTTACGTGAGAAAGGGCGGGAGAGAATGAACAATGGGGAGACTTTCTTATTGATTAATCGCCGTTCAACATTTCACACCTATCGACAGGATGCGCCTGTCCCCCCACTATTGCTCTCTCCTACCACTCCCTCAGAGATCACCGCTGTTCATGTGGTAAATCATACAGTGCTTCTCAGAACAATGGCTATAGAACTTTAGAGGAGTGGCAAGAGAAAATGTCATCACAGTAGTTACACAAGTTGTATCAGTCATATGAAAGTGTATAACCTGAAAATAGTTCTATGAATGTATTTTCCATAACATGATGCATGTGAACATTCAACATTCAATGAGAGAACCTGGTCATGATTATGTTGTGCTGTATTAACAGAAGCTTTATCTAGCGCACAACCTCACATTAATGCACATAGGAAGAATGAGAATAGAGTATCAACAAAATAACCAATTTAACAGTTTCAAAGCAACATATGACCCAAAACTCAAAGAACATCTTCCTGTCCTTCTCCTTAAGTATCATTCCCAACAAAGGACAAGGTGTGAGACACATTACAATTGCAAAGGAATTGACAAATGGCGAGGATGCGATTTCTTCAGGATGTCCGCCAGGCACGCTCATTCAACTGTAAATAGATATACACATTTAAATCAAGGCTGGCGCCATCAAAATCCATCTGCAGAAAAATCAGTCTTGTGAACTAGATTCAAGTCACAGTGGCTGTGAAAAAAACGTCAACATATGAATTATTGTTTATCAGCTCCAGATCTAGTTATTCTGAGAAACCTAACTCTAATGATATCAGCACTTCCTTTTTGTGTTTTTTTTACTGTGCTGTGTCTCTGTAGTGAGCTGTGAGATCTGAACATGCTCAGTGTTGACATAGCAGTCTACGATGTGGTGAGAATGAGTTGTGGATTTTGCTCGTTTATTTTTGACTGAAGTGAAAAAACATTATTCAACTATTATTTTGCACCTGCATGTTGAAGGTGAGTCTAATCTGGTCTTCTAGTCCATCATTAATAAATGTACTGTTGTGTAGCAGAGGTATTCTGCAGACTTAGTCCTCAATAATGTGAATGCACTATGATAATGATTGAAATGTAATATTTTGACCAATGAATTTCACAGATTGGAGCTAATTCAAATCAGACAATGTGACCGAAACACGTTGAGAGGATTGCCATGGTGTGGTGTGTTTATCCTTGTGTCCATGTGAAAAGGGGATTACCCCAGACTGACACACTTCACCATCAGAAATCTGAAAGTAGAGGATGCTGGGACAAACTGGTGTGGATCTGACCGAACCATGAAGCCTGCCGACGACACCAGGATTCACCTCTCTGTGGGTAAGTGCTTGAAAACACAATTCTGCTTCCTCCTACAGTTAGTCACATTCAATGATCTGTCACATCAACCCGGGCCGACTGCTTGGAAAGCAGCTATTTTCACCATGGGGTCTTTCTTGTCACCTTTTTTTCATGGGCTGGATTACTCAGTAAACAAGGGAGGGTGGGGGGGTGAGAAAAATTTTACAACAATGCACACACAGTGGAAGTAAACTCCCTGCTTTTTGCCGACTGGGCGGAAACGTCCCCCAACCTGAGGCTCCATTGCGGGGAAGGGGCATCCGTTAGTAGGTGGCTCGTTGGTCTAGGGGTATGATTCTCGTTTAGGGTGTGAGAGGTCCTGGGTTCAATCCCCGACGAGCCCTCTGATTTAGCCTTTCACCAGATCGGACGACTCCATCAAAGTGTCTTGGGTCGCCGCTTCAGCAGATGGGTCACCTTGCCAGCGTTGCGAATGAGATAGTCCTTTTTATGCAGACAGTGCAGACACTTCCCACAACCTGAGGCTCCGTTGCGGTGTAGGGGCAAGGTGGTGTCAGACGGTTCGTTGGTCTAGTGGTATGATTCTCGCTTCGGGTGTGAGAGGTCCCGGGTTCAAATCCTGGACGAGCCCTTTGACGAAAACTTTCACAAGCTGGGTCCACCAAATCAAAGTCCTTTGGCTCAATGGTTCAACAGATGTTTCCCCAAGTAGCAGCAAAATTCCACTTTTAAAAAGCCTTTCTTCACGTCCTGGCTTTAAGTATCCGGTGGAATAGGCTACCAGGCCAATACGAGCGTAGGTCGAGGTGGCCATGTGGTGAAGGCGATGGACTGCTAATCCATTGTGCTCTGCACACGTGGGTTCGAATGCCATACTCGTCGCACAGCCATGCTTCTTTGTCAGCTTGGACGACCGTGGGCGTGGAAACAGAGGAGGTGGAGAAACAATGTAAAGCGTGCGGCACATCCTTCGGAGACCACATTCAGACGGACGTCGTCCAACAGCTTCTTTGAGCACGGAGACAGCTTCAAACTAGGCGGGGTTCGAACCGACGCTTTCAACGAGACTGAAGTGTCATTCTTGCGTCTTTGGATACGCAGGCATGGGCCCCTCGGGAAAAGGACACCTAACTTGCGTTGTTGTGTGCCAAAGTGTGAATGTGTATTTCAGAGAATAGCTAAACAAGGAGAACCCATACTTTTCAACAAGATCTGCACAGAGCTCTTCATCACAGAGGGAGATGCAGAGGTCAAACCTGAACATTTGGTGAGGAAGATTAAGGCAGCATCCAAAAGACCATACTGTATAGTGAGGGGTTAGTATACTGTATAGAGTAATTTAAGGTACCTCTGGAGAAAAGAATAAAGGAAATATGTCACAGGACTATTATACCCTAATCAGAGTACAGTGCTGAAACAAGGCATCAAAATCTAATTCTGACATGTAGCCACTGTAGAGACCCTGCTGTACTCCTCTGAGGGTTAAATGGATTGCTAAATTCTGCCCCAGGATCAGTTTCATTTGTTTCCCAGTTCAGTTAGGCTTGAGGCTCAGAGAACTGACGAGCTGATCCTTGATCTGTACGGTAGGTGGGGGAGATGTCTCCAAAGAGCAGCATGGGCTCATCTATGGCCTGATTCCAATCCACTCCCTTGCCCCTTCCACTGACTCCTACACCTTCAATGACTGAGTACAGTATGTGCACCTTAAAACCTGTATCCACAAAGTGTCTCAGAGTAAGAGTGCAGGTCCTACCTGATCCTAGATCAGCACAACCTCTGCTAATTAATGTATTGGTTCTAACCCTAACCCTAAATACACATTGACACATTCACAATGTTTTTTCACTTTTTTTGGACCACTCTTTTCTCATGAACCATGTTATATTTTGTTATGTTCATTTGTCTCATTACTTCATAGATAATGTATTCATTTGCGTGACGGTAAACCTGCACACTTTTAGCTCCGCAGGACATGGAATTAGAAGGGTTACAGTAAACGTGTATGTTTTTAGGTCAGCAGCACTTCAGTCAGAAACAGAGTCTTAGTTAACATTGTAGCAGTGTGACCATACTCGTGCCCTGCGTACATATTTAGACAGGGCAGCATTTAACCTCATATGAACAGTTTGATTTCAAATTCAAACTTTTAAAATATCGAGCCAAAAGAAGAAAGAATGCTTCAATGTCCCAATACAAACGCAGGTCAATGTATTCTCTGTAACAACGGCACATTTTCACACAAGTCCCACTCATACCTTGAATTTGAAATGACTTGTGCTCCCGTTAGAGATGGTGAGTTGAGATAATCAGATTAGATGGGAACTTGTGGCGGAAGAAGCGAAGTGGTATAAGAAGCACATCAATTTCTGAGAGTAGGAAGAGTTCCAGTAATACTCAACTGAAGACTCAACTAAATGAGCCCTAGAGTTGAATTAAAAACTCTCAAACATACATACACACACGGACAAACACGCATGCACGCCCGCACACATGGACACAAACAAACAAACACACACACACACACACACACACACACACACACACACACACACACCTGCATGCACACATGCACAAACACATAAATGCATGCATGCACAGAGTCTGTGCCACAGACACTCAAATTCACACACGCGCGCGCGCATACACACGCACACACACGCACACACAAACACACTGAATTATGGGAAAGTTTGGCAATGAGATTCGTCCTCATTGTCAAACTTAATAAATTCCGCACACTCAACTTTTGAACTCCTTTGCTAGTCATTCTATCATGTAATTATGATATTCGCTGAAAAAAAAAACTACCAATCAGTTGGTAGAGCATGGCCCTAACCCTAACCCTAACACATATATACTGAAATGTATGCACTCACTGCAATGTAAGTGGCTTTGGATAAAAGCGTTAGCTAAATGGCATATGTTCTTCTTATTATATTGTTTGAGGCTGAAAGGTTTTCCTGACCCATTGTAAGCATGGTAAGACAATGGCCTCTGGAGTGTCACAGTCAGACGCCCTGTATGACACCCTGGTATCTGGAGTCTCCCTGCAGCTCAGCACCTCTCTCATCCACCCAGATCACACTGACTCTACTAAAGCACCCTCCATGTACAAAACCGGTGAACACTTGTGTGGTTCTGTCACTGGTGATACTTGTCAAGTATCGAAATAAAAATGACCCCGCCAAGCCACAGTTTGTAATAAAGTCGTAAGTTTACTCACTCTGATTGTTCCTCTGGTGGCTGTCTTCTTGGGTCTAAAGCTTGTGATATGTGCCTTCCAAAAAACCTAATAAATGCACTTTTCAACTACTCAGGTTATATACTACGGAAGCGATCAAAGGGAGTTAGCGAGCTAACTTTAGCTCCAACTCCAACAAAGCCCATATCCACAAAGTGTCTCAGAGTAAGAGTGCTGATCTAGGATCAGGTCCCCCACCTTTCCATGTAATCTTATTCAATCTGATCTAAAAGGCTAAACTGATCCTAGATCAACTTTCCTACTTTAAGATGCTTTGTGAATATGAGCCCTGGTGAACACTGAAGACATAGGAGCTAGGTGAAGGGACCGAAATAGAACTGGCCCAATACATGACAATCACCTGGTTTGGGGCAGTTCATCCTTGTTGTGTAAACAGCTACAATGACAACCAGAAAGGTCATTGTCGCAAAGAACACGACTGATGGACAACCACTCACTACGTTTCACTACCTTTGGACTGCTTTGCTTGAATTAGAGCTGCAAGAAACAAGTAGCTCTCCCCGTCGGGGAAAGGAACCCCGGTTTCCCACGTGACAGGCAGGGATACTGCCCACGATACTAACGAGGAGGTGGTATGGGAGGCCTGGGTTCGATTACCAACATGGGCAGAGGAGGTGGTTTGGAAGGCCTGGGCTCGATTCCCAGCCTGTGCACAAACACTTTTTGCCTAAATCCTTTGCTCACCTGGTGTTTCAAGCCAAACTAGCTATATTTTGTGAACTGGTTATTGACAGTTTTCATTTTACACAATTATCTCACTACAATAATGCTACGGCTACAGAGAGAAAGCGCCATGGTCCTGAAATGGTGAGAATAAATCGCCTGCCATGCGGGAGGCCAGGGTTCAATTCATGAATTCATGAAAAGGACAATTACATTAACACTTCATGAGGACCTTTGATAATTGTAAACCACAGTTATACACTCACTGGCCACTTTATTAGGTACACCTTGCTAGTACTGGGTTGGACCCCCTTTTGCTTTCAGAACTGCCTTAATTCTTTGTGCCATTGATTCATCAAGGTGCTGGAAACATCCCTCCGTTGACATGATAGCATCACGCAGTTGCTGCAGATTTGTCGGCTGCACATCCATGATGCGATTCTCCCGTTCCACCACATCCCAAAGGTGCTCTATTGAATTGAGATCTGGTGACTGTGGAGGCCATTGGAGTACAGTGAACTCATTGTCATGTTCATTGATTGGGCCTGCCAGATCTGCACGTTTCCAACTTAGAGGGTCAGTGTTGAATGCAGAATGTGCCTCTGCCCAAAAGGGAGGCCGTATCTTGGAGATGCAGGGGATTGAACCCTGGACCTCATACATGCAAAGCATGCGCTCTACCACTGAGCTACATCCCCAACGGGCAACTGCAGGGATTTTTGGAACACATAGCAACAGCATGGTAGAGGACGTTGTTGACCGTCATGGCTGTGCTGAGTCAGGACACTTGGAAGACTGTTTAGACAAGGACACCTCATCACAGATGCAGGGCACCAGTCTCTCCCTGGTGGTCTAGTGGTTAGGATTCGGCGCTCTCACCGCCGCGGCCCGGGTTCGATTCCCGGTCAGGGAATGAATTTTGTGGAGACACAACCCTCGTTCGCTGGAGTCCTTGAACGACACCTTGTTAAAACTCACAAAAAAGAAAAAAAAAAAGGCTCCTCCTTCGAGCCGGATTTGAACCAGCAACCTAAGGATTACTGCTATAGAACCTACAGTCCTCCGCTCTACCAACTGAGCTATCGAAGGGTGCCGACGGGACCGCCAGATCTGCACGTTTCCAAGTTAGAAGGTGTTTTTGTGCTACATATTTAGCTAACAACTACGTTTCACTACCTTTGGACTGCTTTGCTTGAATTAGAGCTGCAAGAAACAAGTAGCTCTCCCCGTCGGGGAAAGGAACCCCGGTTTCCCACGTGACAGGTAGGGATACTGCCCACGATACTAACGAGGAGGTGGTATGGGAGGCCTGGGTTCGATTACCAACATGGGCAGAGGAGGTGGTTTGGAAGGCCTGGGCTCGATTCCCAGCCTGTGCACAAACACTTTTTGCCTAAATCCTTTGCTCACCTGGTGTTTCAAGCCAAACTAGCTATGTTTTGTGAACTGGTTATTGACAGTTTTCATTTTACACAATTATCTCACTACAATAATGCTACGGCTACAGAGAGAAAGCGCCATGGTCCTGGAATGGTGAGAATAAATGTGTTTCCGCCCGGTTTCGAACCGGGGACCTTTCGCGTGTGAGGCGAACGTGATGACCACTACACTACGGAAACTACACACCCTTTGATGATCAACTTTTCTTTTGGTTCAAAGACATACAACCAAGTTTTAATTGATCAGTTGGGGAATTGAACCACGGTCTCGCGCTAAAGTTAAGTCTTAAACTCACTCAAAATTCCCCATTCATTCTCTATCCTTGCTGACATCTAAGCATTGGTGGTTCAGTGGTAGAATTCTCGGATTTGAACCAGCGATCTAAGGATTACTGCTATAGAACCTACAGTACTCCGCTCTACCAACCGAGCTATCGAAGGGTGCCAACTGGACCGCCAGATCTGCACGTTTCCAAGTTAGAAGGTGTTTTTGTGCTACATATTTAGCTAACAACTCCGTTTCACTACCTTTGGACTGCTTTGCTTGAATTAGATTTTTTTTTCTCTTTTTAATTCTCAAAACAACATCTTTTTGAAATGTGTGGAATTTCAGAGTAAACAGCTCCTCGTTAGTATAGTGGTGAGTATCCCAGCCTGTCACGCGGGAGACTCAGGTTCGATTCCATGACGGGGAGAATGGCTTCTTATTTCTAGCATCTCATGACATGAAGAAGGATTTCGCTTACCTGCACACCGTCTCTTGCATTCCTTTCACTTCACAGCACAAAAACAACAAACGTGTGTTTGTCGTGTTGAATCTCCATGTTTTTTGCCAGTGTTTTTAAGAAACAGGCTGTTGCCAGAGGTTCCACCTAGATTTGAAGTCAGATCACTGGATTCAAAGTCCAAAGTGCTAACCATTACACCATGGAACCTTACTCACCATTAGACCAGTATGACACTTCAGTCTCGTTGAAAGCGTCTGTTCGAACCTCGCCGAGGTTGAATATGTCTCCGTGCTCAAAGAAGTTGTTGGACGACGTCCGTCTAAACGTGGTCTCCGAAGGATGGAAGTGTCATTCTTGCGCCTTTGGATACGCAGGCATGGGCCCCTCGGCAAAAAGGACACCTCACTTGCATTGTCCGGGAATCTAATCCAGGTCAACTGCTTGGAAGGCAGCTATGCTCACCACTATACCACCAATGCGCTCATGAGACCAGGCAGGACCGCAACAATGATATGACCATTCACGACCACCACATTCATATGCCCTCCAGGACACACCATTTCAACATTTTGCAGGGTCTTTGTTATCACTTTTATTTCATGGGCTGGATTACTCAGTAAAAAAGGGGAGGGGCGGGGGGGGCGAGAAAAATGTTACAACAATGCAAACACAGTGGAAGTAAACTCCCTGCTTTTTGCCGACAGGGCGGACACATCCCCCAACCTGAGGCTCCATTGCGGGAGAGGGGCATCCATTAGTAGGTGGCTCGTTGGTCTAAGGGTATGATTCTTGCTCAGGGTGCGAGAGGTCCCGCGTTCAAATCCCGGACGAGCCCTCTTATTTAGCCTTTCACCAGCTCGGACGACTCCATCAAAGTGGCTTGGGTCGCCGCTTCAGCAGATGGGTCACCTTGCCAGCGTGGCGAATTAGATCGTCCTTTTTTATGCAGACAGTGCGGACACTTCCCACAACCTGAGGCTCCGTTGCGGTGGAGGGGCAAGGTGTTGTCAAGCGGTTCGTTAGTCTAGTGGTATGATTCTCGCTTCGGGTGTGAGAGGTCCTGGGTTCAAATCCTGGACGAAACCTTTCACAGGCTGGGTCCACCAAATGATAGTCCTTTGGCTCAATGGTTCAACAGATGTTTCCCCAGGTAGCAGCAAAATTCCACTGTTAAAAAGCCTTTCTTCATGTCCTGGCTTTAAGTATCCGGTGGAAAGGGCTACCAGGCCAACATGCGCATAGGATGAGGTGGCAGACTGGTTAAGGCGATAGACTAAGCCATTGTGCTCTGCACGCGTGCGTTTGAATCCCATTCTCGTCGCACAGCCATGCTTCTTTATCAGCTTGGACGACCGTGGGCATGGAAACAGAGGAGGTGGAGAAACAATGTAAAGCGTGCGGCACATCCTACGGAGACCACATTCAGACGGACCTCGTACAACAGCTTCTTTGATTTAGCCTTTCACCAGCAGGTACATTTTGTCCGTGAAATACACCAACAGATTAAACAGATATAAGCTGTGTTGTATATGCCATGACATTGAGCATACCATTTGGTTACAGATTGAGAAATGTCCAGTGCAGACACGCGGCCAGACATTGCTGTTTGGTGGGCCAGAGCTGTGTCTGTGGATTTCACTCCCAGAAGGTAATGAAGGGACATCAGATGTAACTATTGGTCATGCTGAAAAAGGATCCCATTATCAGTAGTATTGATAATTGATACAGTTGTATCTGTATGTCTTCAGCAGCCAGCCAGTGTTCCCCTGGCACCCATATCTGCCTCAGTGCCTGCTGCTGCCATGATCCAGGGTCCAGCTCCATCTCGTGCCATGGCCCCTGCAGAGACCACAGCCTCAGTCCCTGCCAAGCCTGTGCAGAGTCCTCTGTGGCCTACATTGACTGTGTCAATGGTAAATATTTCCATAACATTTTGCCAAACGTTATCCATCTATTTTATCGAAGCACTGTTTTGTCATCATTTTATTCTGACCAATTTCACTTGCCATTCTTCTCTTCAGTTTCATAAACCCCGATTTGGAGAGGCTTCTGGTGCTGCAGCCAAACCAAACCTTGTGGCTAGGAAGCCTGTTGAGGTATTACATGGATTTGTTCGTCTTAATATCTCTGTGTTATTAGTGTAACTCGTGTGTGACTAATGTGGCTTATGCCTACAATCACATAGATACATGCACAATCACAATATACTCTCCTGGTGTACTCTACCTTTCCTCTCCCTCACAGTCTCTGTCCAGCCCTGCTACTACCCCTGCTGGTACTGCCAGTAGATTAGATTAGATTAGATTAGATTAGATTAGATTAGATTAGATTAGATTAGATTAGACTCAACTTTATTGTCATTGTGCAGAGAACAAGTACAGAGACAACGAAATGCAGTTAGCGTCTAACCAGAAGTGCAAAAAAGCAGAAAAGTTCAGTGTGAACAGTATATACAGGTAGTGCAGTATAATAGTGCAGTATAGTGTAAGTAGTGCAGTGTAAGCAGTATATGAATTAGCAGTAGCATTATAGCAGAATAAATAGGATGCAGTATGAACAGTGTAAGCAGCATATGAGCTGTATAGGCAATGCAGTCTAGGTATACGTATTAACAGTAACATTAGAGTAAATAGCAGAATAAATATGGAATGCCGTATGAACAGTATAAACAGGTATGTACAGTATGTACAGATATGTGCAGTGTATTAATAGTAGTATTAAAGAAAAATATAAGGATATGTGAATTATGAACAGTATAGACAGATTATGAACAGTATAGACAGATATGTACAGAAGAGCAGTGGTATGGAGTAAGAGCAGTTTGTAATTGCAATTGTCCAGGGGGGGGGGGGTGCAGGGGTTGGTAGGTTATCACCTAGGTGCAGAGTTCGAGTTCAGTAGGGTGACAGCCGCAGAGAAGAAGCTACCTCTGAACCTGCTGGTTCGGGTGCGGAGAGACCTGTAGCGCCTCCCGGAGGGGAGTGGGGTGAACAGTCTATGATTGGGGTGAGAAATGTCCTTGACGATGCTGCGTGCCTTACGCAAGCATCGTTTGCCCTGGACAGGCTACCGGCAGAGATGAAGAAGACCATTCCACAGCAAGACCAGCGATGATTGCATCCACCCTGTGGGAGAACCAGAGGCTGCGGCCAAACTCAAAACTCTGGTACAAGCCACTGGTACCAGTGCTCATTTATAACCAGGCCCCAACACCAGAGCACTTTTTCACCCACAGGCTCCTGGCGTGGATGCCCTACCATCTATGGAAGGTCAGGGTGTGCTGTCCAGTGTGTAGGAGGCAGCTCACAGGATTTTTGTGTTTATTTCAATAAAAAAAAATCTATTTTCGAATATAAATCTTTTATCTGAGTTTTATTCAATCAATTTGACACATTGCTAATAGCGAGTGATGCAGTCCATAAGAGAAAGAAACAGAGGTCTGATCATTTCAGATGCATAAACAAAGTTACACACGCAACTTGAATAGAGCAACAGACCTGTAGGCCCATAGCATAGTCATTAAACATCATTAAAACAACAGCAAGTGTTTTTAAACTTCTGTTTGAAATGTCACAAGAAGCAAGATATTGGCTCAAGGGATCTTGAATTTACACAAAACAACACTTTGGGAGACTTTGCCTGTTTTTATTTCTGGCGCTGGTGGGATTCGAACCGGTGACCTTCCGATCCACTCAAAAACGGAAAAGGCGATATTTGTTCTTTTTCTTTAATCGTTTAGAATACATACTGATAAATAAACTAGTAAATAATGGAAAAGAAGCCTCAATTTCTCTCTCTCTCTTTATTTTCCCTTAGCATCAAGCTGGGGAACAATAGTCTGTTAAGGGGGGGGAAGAAGGGGGAAGAAAAAAGAAGGAGATAGATACATTTTGGCTTCTTTTGCAACTCTCCTTACACAAATACATGTGTAACAACACACTTCAATTTGAGTAAGCAACATTGCTGGTCTTTAATTTGTTCTGTTTAAACACATAGATCCAATTTTGTAAACTGTGCGCTGTGAGAAGGGTTCGAACATGCGCGGGAAGACCCCATTGGATTTCGAGTCCAACGCCTAAACCTCTCGGACATCACAGCTATACTGGCTTCTGCACTGCCTGGTCTGTAGTAAAGACAAAATCTTTTCAAGATCTAGACACGGACCAGAGTTTGCTTATTAAGGAAGCCTCACATAGAGACTTTTGAATATCAATTCACAGAAGCCATGTTACGAGGATGCAACTTACATTACACAAATACGTGCGCAACAACACTTTGAGAAAGCAAAGGAATCCCATTGGATTTCGGGTCCTTATCCTTAACCACTCCGTCATCACAGCTGCCCTTAGCCTTTCATTGTTGTTTAAATGTTTCTATGTTACTTCTTCAAATTTGAAAGGGCCATGGGCTACACAGGAAAGGAGGTCCCAAAGACAATTGCATTTTACACCTCCACTTCAACCATCATGCAACTGCGTCTCATCAACTCATTTTTCCATAGGTGGACCAACATGTCGTCCTTTAAGAGGGACGTTGTTGTCCCAGCGCTGTGAGCAGGGTTCAAACCTGCGCGGTGAAACCCCATTGGATTTCAAGTCTAACACCTTAACCACTCAGCCATCACAGCTTCCCTCTGCATGTTGTTGTTCCTTACACTTTTGTAAATTACTTTTTGACACATGAAAATGACACAGCCTTGCAGGCAAAGGGTTTGAAAGGAAATGCCGAAGGTATTGGGAAATATGTTTGGTTTTACAGCAAACCCCTTAACCATCCTGCAATTGCAGCTCGATTTTTTTATATCAGGTTTCCAAAGGTGGGCCCACATCTTGTACATAAATAGGGACACAGCTGTGTTTACGCTGAAAGCAGTGTTCAAAGCTGCACAGGGAGACCCCATTGGATTAGTAATCCTATGCCTTAACCTCATCGTTTTCTAAGTTACTTCTTCACGTGTGAAAGGGCCATGGTCTCACAGGAAGGAATCCTAAAGGCATTGGGAACCACATTTGTTTTTCTTCTGGAAGGTATTTTTCTATTTCGATCACAGCTACCCTTAGCATTTTATCGTTACTTACAGTAAGTTACTTCTTGACATGTGATAGGGACTTACAGGAAGGGTTTGAAAGGAAATAACAAAGCATTTATGAGTAATGAGGATTCATGAGTTTATTGACTATTAAAGTGATGTTACAGGATAATTTGTATTATCTCAGTTTACAGTTCTAAACGTAGCGCTAATAAGCAGACACGGGTCCCTGTCACATGCCCTTCGTGTGGTGTGTATGCGTGTGGATTCCATGCAGCCCAATGCCATGGGCACACTATACAAAATGAAAGTGACACTTAACAGTAATGCTGCTTCTAAAGTTGATGCTGTTAAACTAGGGATTCCGTGGCTGAATGAGATAAAACAGTGATTCGATTCATAGATTATATTTGTACTAACTACGCATTGATTCATTGATTCAATTCAGACACAAAACAAGAGGTTTCAAAAATACAGAAATAGTCACGATATTCTCTTTTAATGATTCATTCGTAGATAATGACAATTAAAGTAGTTTGAAAATATGTGGCTGCGCTGTTACTAATGCTTTATAAATGCAACACATGCTTATAATGTGCAAACTGAATTATGAACCCATTATAACGGAAACCCCTTTGTGTGAAGTGTCACCAAAAGAAAAGAAAACAGAGACAGTAAATACATTTGAGCTACTCTATCACTCATTTATTTGCAAATATATATTCTAAGTATCTGTAGGATGAAAGTAAAGTGGCAAAGACACAAAGAGAGGCGGACAAGTAGTTAGCGGTACCAAACAAAAGGATCTTTACTTTGGATGAGTAGTCAAAACAGGACACAAAAATAGGGACTCAATGCTCGAAATCAAAGAGGAGATCACAGTCTCAAAACAGTACTTGTATACTCATATGACTTACGCTCACGAAGCAACCAACAAAGGTGAAGACGAAGCGGGAGTGAAGGGAAGTGAGGGTACATATTGCATGAGTGACAATTACACACAGGTGCTGGTGATAAGTTTGTGATTGAGATGGCACAGTGGACGGACGGAGGGAGGCAAGTAGGGGGACGCACTGGGAAGCACAACCCCCATCCGTAACAAATCAGTGAGGCTCCTGTGGTCCTGCAGATCAGGGGGCGGGGGGGGAGAGACATAACAAGAAGACGTGAGGTTATTTTTTAAACTTTAACTGGAATACTTATTCATACCATTCTTTGGGGTGACCGATGAGGTCTGACCCTATGGAATTCCTAAGAGAGAAAGAAAGAGAGAGAGAGGGGAGGGGGAAGTGAAAAAATAATGGTCAGAATACAATTACTTGTGTGTGTGTGTGTGTGTCCTCAGGAGGACTCCATGAGGAGCTGGAGGTGGTGCTCCAGGAGGCTGGAAACTCCAATGACCAGAGACTCTGGTTTGAAGTACCAGGGAACCTCCAGAAGCATCATCAGCCCGCCCTGAGTTAAGGCTCTGAGTTACTGCTAATTCACAGTATCCATTTAAACTGAACTATAGATTGGATGCTAAATGCTAGAGAGAAGGAACAGTAACAACATCAGAACTTGTCTGTACTTTCAGCTGCACCAGCCATCTCTCAGCCTCTGATTCCATGTTGCTGGCAGGCAGGCAGGCAGGAGTGCAGAAGAGAGTACAGACGCTCCACAAACCCACCAGGTTGCTAACAGGAAACACAAGAGAGAGAGCAGAGAGTCATATGGACTTGTCAACAAAGTCACAGTGAAAGAACTGTACTAACCACCACCAGGGGCCTCCCCACCATCACCCCAAACTGAACCAGCTCATAGATGATGTCTAACAAAAGACAAACACATTTAGAACAAAATAGCAATGATATTAAAAAGAAGGTATTAATACAGGTACAGGTAATCGATGCGAGACTATTGAATTGCCTCTACAGCTCATCCAGAACGCTGCCGCCAGTCTGGTGTTCAAACTCCCCAAATTCTCCCATGTCACTCCCCTCCTCCGCACCCTTCACTGGCTCCCGGTAGCAGCTCTCATCAGATTCAAGACCCACGACTGGCTGCCTGGCACCGCCGCCCCTTTGGTCACGGCTTTTCACTGTCCTGGCGCCCCGCTGGTAGAATGAGCTTCCTACTGCTGTCATGACTGCAGAGTCACTACCAATCTTCCGCAGTAGATTGAAGACCCATCTCTTCAGGCTACATCTTAACGGTCCCTCCGACAAGTTTCTCTCCTGATAATAATAAAAATGTCCTTCTTCTAGCATTGTGACTGCCTATGGCCACTGGTCCGAGCATTGATTACTTTATCTTATGATGACTGATGGATAGATGATTCACTTACTTAGACAAATGTATTTGTTGTGAGTCACTTTGGATAAAGGCGTCTGCTAAATGCCATAAATGTAATGTAAATGTCCTCATGGATCAGTCCTCTCTAAGGACAATAATGACATTGCACCACTGAATATGTGTTGCTAGAATACGAAATAACATAGCGCAAGGCAAAACTGTACATTCCTTGGCAAAATGCATGGAGCTGGCTAGCAAGCTTGCTAGTTCAAGCTAAAGGCTTAAATCGGGCGAGCTAACTCTTAGAAACTGTCAACGGGTTACTTAGCCATCTAGCAGCTAACAATGCTACCATTGCTTCTCGCAAAATAATCATTGCACAAACAATGTGTTCCGATATGTGTCTACTGCAAAATGTAATTAAATGCCACATACCGTTTTCGAAGTCGCTGGTCACTTCCCTCTTCACGATCTCGAACCCTGCAAAAAAAGAAGACACGAACAACAACCTGTCATAGAGACGGCAGGCCGCAGTCCACGCACTCTCGCAGTCAAACCTGAAAAACACCGAGGCATTTTTCAGTGCCTTTCGCTTATGCTAACTCTCAACTGAAGTTTGTTGTTATCTAAAGCGGATTGAACATTCCATAGAATGTTGCTGATGTTCTACATTGAAAGGATGCATAGCAACACACAGTTTTGAAAATAATGAGTAATAATCATACATGACACGTATCATGAACACTTTACCATGTGACCTCTAGAAATAGAACATGAGCAGCATTCTATGTTTGATCCAGCACTACGCAGCAACACACCTCTGATGATGTTGACATTGACTAGACCCAGCTGGTCTGAGCGCTAGCATTACTACGCCATTAGCATTAGCAACGAAAGGTACTGAGAAACGCCTCGGTGTTTTTCAGGTTTGGCTGCGGGAGTGCGTGGACTGCGGACTGCCATTTCTACGACAGGTTGTTGTTCCTGTTTCCTTTTTGAGAGGACAGCGACTTCGAAGCAGGTATGTCACGTTCAATTACATTTTACAGTAGACACATAGTCAACAAATGCATCTGTGTAATGGCATGACTGTTAGCCCGTCAGTAGCAACGGTGGTAGCATTGTTAGCTTTAGCTTGAACTAGCTCGCTTGCTCGTCACCTACGTGCATGTTCGACTTGTGCTGTGTTGTTTTAGCAACACATATCGAGTGTATTGTCTAACTATCTTTCAGATATGGTCCAACTATCGTCACATACCCTCTCCGAAGTCGCTGCCGTCGCTTCCCTCTGCACGATCGCGAACCCAACAAAAAAGAAAACACGGACGTAAAAACGGCAGGCAGCAGTCCAAACCTGAAAAACAGGCATTTTTCAGCCCGTTTTGCTCTGAAAATCAGCTGGTTTGTGTCGATATAAACATCAACTGAAGTTTGTTGTTATCTGGAGCGGATTGAACATTCCATAGAATGTTGCTAATGTTCTATATTGAAAGGTTGCATAGCAACACACAGTTTTGAAAATAATTAATAATAATCATAGATGTATCATAAAGACTTTTCAAAAATGCGTTACCATGTGACCTCTAGAAATAGAACATGAGCAGCATTCTATGGAATGGTTGATCCGGCGCTACACAGCAACACACTTCTGTTGATGTTTACATTGACGAGACCCCGCTGGTTTTCTGAGAGCTAGCATAACTAAGCCATGAGCATTAGCAACGAAAGGTACTGAAACATGTCTCGGGTGTTTTTCACTATTGGATGCGGAATGCGTTGTTAGAAATTATTTTTTATAAAAACAGTTTATTATTGCTATAATAAAAATACATTACTGCAGTGTGCTAAATTTACTAATGTGATGGTCTGTTGATAAATGGGATGAATCAAGCATTAGTCCCATAGTACGTTGGATTAATACATGGAGAGCAAAAGTGATACATATACAAAGAGCAAAAGTGGAAAAGTACCAGGCTAGGGAGGACATACCAGAGTAGGTATCTTATCTCTAACAGGGTGCTGACTCCGCAGATGGGACGAATGGTGTGACCAGCCCGTGAACAACAAGGGATGCCAAGTCTAAACCACGGTTCCTCCCCAACCAAATAGCCAATCACAATCACTTTGTTTACTGTAAATGCTTTGTTTGACTGTTTGAATGCATCCATTTTTGGAGGGTTGGTTACAGATTAACAGCTTGCTGACTGTGATTTTCTTCTCCAAAAGTGGTCCTTGTACAAGCCTAGAATTCTGACATATAAATAAATAGCTAAAAGTAAGAAGTAGTTTGTCTTCTCCTTCAAATAAACGAACACGTTTTCACAGTGTCGACTACGGACTGTCGTTTCTATGTCAGGTTGTTGTTCATGTTTTTTTTTTGTAACCGATTGTTGAGAGAACGTCGACTTCGAAGCGGGTTAGTTTAATTTTAACGTTTAATTTTAACATTTTACAGTAGACACATAGTCAACATATGTACCTGTGTGGTGGTATTAGCATTAGTCCTTTTGGTGGTAGCAGTGGAAGCATTCTTAGCTTTAGCTTGAACTAGCTAGCTTGCTAGTCACCTACATGCATTTTGGACTTGTGCTGTGTTGTTTTAGCAACAAATATTTAGTGGTTCTCTAACTAACGTTTAGAGGTAGTCCAACTATTGTTATTGCTCATACTTATACTTATTAGTGGGCTTGCTTCAGCAAGTCCAACTATTGTTCTTCGACATACTTATTATTATTATTATTATTATTATTATTATTATTATTATTATTATTATTATTATTACAATACTTACACCTGCAACAACTTTTCAGGTATTCACAATTTTTTTCTGAATGTCAGGTTTCCAAAGGTGGGCCGACATCTTGTAAAGAAAGAGGGATATTGTTGTCTCTGTGCTGTGAGCAGGGTTTGAACCTACGCAGGGAGACCCGATTGGAGTTTTAGTCCAATGCCTTAACCACTCGCGCCAAAACTGGGGAACAATAGTTTGTTGAGGGGGGGGGGAGAAGTTGCGAAAAAGGGGAAGAAGGGGGAGGAAGAAAAAGGATAAAAAAAAGAGAGAGAAATGTAGGCTTTTTTTCATTATCTACTAGTTTATTTGTCAGTATGTATTCTAAACGATTAAAGAAAAAAAAAAGATCGCCTTTTCCGTTTTTCAATGGGGGGAAAGAGTGGATCCCAAAGTCACCGTTTCGAATCCTACCAGCGCCAGCAATAAAAATGGGCAAAGTCTCCCAAGTGTTGTTTTGTGTAAATTCAAGATCCCTTGAGCCAATATTTTGCTTCTTGTGGCATAACAAACACAAGTTTATGTACACTTGCTATTGTTTTAATGATGTTTTAATATTTGTGCTCTGGGCCTGTGTGTGTGTAACTTTGTTCATGCATCTGAAATGATCAGTTCTAAAATGATCAGACCTCTGTTTGTTTCTCTTGTGGACTGCATCACTCGCTATTATGAATGTGTCGAATTGATCGAATTAAACTCAGATAAAAGATTCATATTTAAAAATAGAATTTTTTTTATTGAAATAATCACAAAAAACACACACATCCACACACTCACACACAAATAAACAAGTTAAACTCTTAAAAACCCTGAGGTTGAATAAATAACTTTTTACAAAGAGAAGAAGAAGCTATTTCTTCATCTTCTCCAACCTTCTCCAGTCCTGTGCTGCCCACACTTCCTGCAGGAGTTGGCCTCTCCAGTCCGTTTGCGGACCTTCGGGGCAGCCAGATGAGGGGCAGGTGGAGCAAATGGGGTTGGATAAATGACAGGAGGGACAGCAAACACAAGGCGGGTAGGGGTTAGGGTTAGGGAAAGTAGTGGGAGGGAAGTGTAAAAAGTGGTGGGAGGGAAAGTAAAAAGTGAACTGCTGGTCCACATTGGGGTTCCAGGGGCTCCAAACACCTGGGACGGGCCATTAGCGGTAGGGAGAGGAAACAGCTGCCTCTGGGCTTCCAGCCTGGGCCTCACTGCGGGTGGTGCTGTAGCCGCTGTTGCAGTGGCCCTCCACTTTGTCCGAGCCTTCCCTGCTGTGCTCTGTGGCAGGTGGTAGGAGTGTTCAACTCCGAGTGGTTGAGGAGCAACAGCAGGGCGGACATTGCCCGGAGGAAGGGACTCAGCAGCCAGAGGAATGCGAGGAGGCAGGTTAATCTCCTGGTGCAGCAAGGACCCTGTGCGTATATTATGAATATTTCTGTTACATATGATGGTAAACAGACACTAGGGAGATTCTCATTGTCTGACAACAAGAATGACGGAGTCTAAACTGTGACCATCACTGACCTGTCTGAACAGGATGCTGGGCCATACTGGTGTGGAGTGAATGTCAAGAGAACCGAAGCGGGCTTCATCGCACTGATTAGTCAGGCGCATCTGCATGTTGAAGGTGAGTGACTGAAAGGTTGACCAGGACCGAAAGAACGATTAAAAGAAGGAACATTGTAAATAAACAGGGTTTTCCCTTATCACCACCACCGAATCCGCCTCTGTGTTTAGGACCTTTGTTACAGTGGCTCCCAACGAGGGGCAAAGGAGGCGGATTCGGTGGTGATAAGGGAAAACCCCGTTTATTTACAATGTTCCTTCTTTTTTTCGTTCTTTCGGTCCTGGTCGACTTTTCAGTCATAGCTTTTCAGCCCTTTTCTCCCCCAAAGCAGAGGCACACACATCTTAAACCATTTCGTTAACGAGGCTTCATTCGCAACAGGTGCGCAACGAAGCCTCGCTTCCGTAACCCTTGCCACGGTCCTGTAGCTCCCTCTACAGGCCGAACGCTGCATGTCCCCCCACAATTGATTTGATTCATAACCATTTTTATTGACAATGAAGTGTATGGCGATAAAAGCTTATGATTGATGACAGGTAGACAGATTTGATTGATTATAAAATATTGCTCCTAGTCCCATGACAGAATTTCACAGTTAGATGTATTGCTCCTAGTCCCATGACAGACTTTGACAGTTAGATTGACATTCTTCCTCTTGTTGGCCTCAGATGGTGACCAAGAAGCACAGGGCCATGGGGGACAGGACAGTGAGTGGCTGTCTCGCCTCAAGACCTCTGCCACCACTGGGGTTTGGCCCTCTGATGTAGGGGACAGGCCAGCCCCCAGTCAGAATAGGTGGTATGCTCTCTACCAGAAGGTAAATTTTGTCTGTGAAATACACCAACAGATTAAACAGATATAGGCTAGGTTGTATATGCCATGACATTGAGCATACCATGTGGTTACAGATTGAGAAATATCCAGTGCAGACCCGCGGCCAGACATCGTTGTTTGGTGGGCCAGAGTTGTGTCTGTGGATTTCACTCCCAGAAGGTAATGAAGGGACATCAGATGTAACTATTTGTCATGCTGAAATATCAGTAGTATTGATACTTGTTGTATCTGTATGTCTTCAGCAGCCAGCCAGTGTTCCACCGGCACCCACATCTGCCTCAGTGCCTGTTGCTGCCACGGTCCAGGGTCCAGTTCCACCTCGTGCCACGCCCCCTGCAGAGACCACAGCCTCAGTCCCTGCCAAGCCTGTGCAGAGTCCTCTGCGGCCTACATTGACTGTGTCAATGGTAAATATTTCCATAACATTTTGCCAAACGTTATCCATCCATTTTATCGCAGCACTGTTTTGTCATCATTTTATTCTGACCAATTTCACTTGCCATTCTTCTCTTTAGTTTTATAAATCCTGGTTTGGAGGGGCTTCTGGTGCTGCAGCCAAACCAAACCTTGTGGCTAGGTAGCCAGTTGAGGTATTACATGGATTTGTTCGTCTTAATGTCTCTGTGTTATTAGTGTAACTCGTGTGACTAATGTGGCTTATGTCTACAATCACATAGGTACATGCACAATCACAATATCAATCAACCTAACAATCACAATATAGTCTCCTGGTGTACTCTACCTTTCCTCTCCCTCACAGTCTCTGTCCAGCCCTGCTACTACCTCTGCTGGTACTCCATGAGGACCCCCTCCTCTGTTCCCAAGTCCCTGTCCAGCCCTGCTACGGCCTCCATGAGGACCCCTTCCCCTGTACCCAAGTCCCTGTCCAGCCCTGCTATGGCCTCTTTGAGGACCCCTTCCCCTGTACTACCCATGTCCCCCTCCAGCCCTGCCTCGACCTATATTAGGACCATCTCCCCTTTCTCTCTGCCTCCATCCCCCTCTGCTACGGCGTCTGTGAGGACCACCTCTACCTCTCAGGCTACTGCCAGCCCTGCAAGTGCCTCTGTAAGTGCTCTCTTTTTTACTTGTGTTTATGCTTGTGTGTGTGTGTGTGTGTGTGTGTGTGTGTGTGTGTGTGTGTGTGTGTGTGTGTGTGTGTGAGTGTGTGTGTGTGTTAAATAACTTTGATATTATTATTGCATGTGTAATTCACTGAGTTTGGCTTCTTTTCTTTTTTTTCAGGATGAGTCCGATGTGGGTGTTTTCCCTACTACTGGTCCTGCTGCGCCTCCTGGTCCTCTCCTTGGTCCTGCTGCCCCTCCTTGTCCTCTCCTTGGTCCTGCTGCCCCTCTTGGTCCTCTGCTTGGTCCTGCTGCCCCTCTTGGTCCTCTCTATTGTCCTGCTGCCCCTGCTGATGAAAGTCCTTCTCGTTCAGGCGCCCGATTCATTCTGGCTGCCGGCAGAGATGAAGAAGACCATTCCACAGCAAGACCAGCGATGATCATCCACTCTGTGGGAGAACCAGAGGCTGCGGCCAAACTTGAAGCTCTGGTACGAGCCACCGGTACCAGGGCTCATTTACAACCTGGCCCCAACACCAGAGCACTTTTTCACCCACAGGCTCCTGGCGTGGATGCCCTACAATCTGTGGAAGGTCAGGGTGTGCTGCCCAGTGTGTAGGAGGCAGATCACAGGTTTTTTTTGTGTTTATTTCACAAATCGTTTTTCAATTTTCAAATATAAATGTTTTATCTGAGTTTTATTCAATCAATTTGACACATTGCTAATAGCGAGTGATGCAGTCCATAACAGAAAGAAACAGAGGTCTGATCATTTTATAACTGATATCATTTCAGATGCTTAAACAAAATTACACACACAACTTGAATAGAGTAACAGACCTGTGGGCCAAAAGCACAGTCATTAAACATTGTTAAAACAACAGCAAGTATATAGTTTTCGATTTCAAATATAAATCTTTTTATCTGAGTTCTACAAGAGAAAGAAACAGAGGTCTGATCATTTTATAAATTTGCCTGTTTTTATTTCTGGCGCTGGTGGGATTCGTACCGGTGACCTTCGGATCCACTCATTCCCCCATTCAAAAGCGGAAAAGGCGAAATTCTTTATTTTTCTTTAATCGTTAGAATACATACTGACAAATAAACTAATAGATAATGGAAAAGAAGCCTCAATTTCTCTCTCTCTCTTTATTTTCCCTCTTTTTTCTCCTTCCCCCCCCCTTAACAGACTATTGTTCCCCAGCTTTGGCGCGAGTGGTGAAGGTGATGGACTGTTACTCCATTGTGCTCTGTATGCGTTGGTTCGAATCCCATCCTCTTTGCACAGCCTTGCTTCTTTTTCCGCTTGGATGACCGTGGGCGTGGAAACAGAGAAGACGGCGGCGGTGGAGAAACAATGCAAAGCATGCGGCACTTCCTTCGGAGGCCACATTCAGACGGGACATCGTCCAAAAGCTTTTTTGAGAACGGAGACAGCTTCAACATAGAAGGCAGAGGCGGGGTTCGAACCGAAAAGGACACCTAACTTGCATTGGCCGGGAATTAAACCCGGGTCAACTGCTTGGAAGGCAGCTATACTCACCATTATACCACCAATGCGATAATCCATTGTGCTCTGCACGCGTGGCTTTGAATCCCATCCTCGTCACACAGCCATGCTTCTTTGTCAGCTTGGACGACCGTGAGCGTGGAAACAGAGGAGGTGGAGAAGCAATGGAAAGCGTGCGGCACAGCCTTCGGAGACCACATTCAGACGGACGTCGTCCAACAGCTTCTTTGAGCACGGAGACAGCTTCAACCGAGGCGGGGTTCGAACCGACGCTTTCAACGAGACTGAAGTGTCATTCTTGCGCCTTAGGATACGCAGGCATGGGCCCATCGGGAAAAGGACACCAAACTTGCATTGGCCGGGAATCGAACCCGGGTCAACTGCTTGGAAGGCAGCTATGCTCACCACTATACCACCAATGCGCTTATGAGACCATTCACGACCACCACATTCATATGCACTTCAGGACTCACCATTTCAACATTTTGCAGGGTCTTTGTTGTCATTTTTATTTCATGGGCTGGATTACTCAGTAAAAAAGGGAGGGGGGGGGGGGCGAGAAAAACGTTACAACAATGCAAACACAGTGAAAGTAAACTCCCTGCTTTTTGCCGACAGGGCGGACACATCCCCCAACCTGAGGCTCCATTGCGGGGGACGGGTATCCAGTAGTAGGTGGCTCGTTGGTCTAGGGGTATGATTCTCGCTTCGGGTGCGAGAGGTCCCGGGTTCAAATCCCGGACGAGCCCTCTGATTTTGCCTTTCACCAGCTCGAACGACTCAATCAAAGTGTCTTGGGTCGCCGATTCAGCAGATGGATCACCTTGCCAGCGTTGCGTACGCGAATGAGATAGTCCTTTTTTTATGCAGACAGTGCGGACACTTCCCACAACCTGAGGCTCCGTTGCGGTGGACGGGCAAGGTGTTGTCAGACGGTTCGTTGGTCTAGTGGTATGATTCTCGCTTTGGGTGTGAGAGGTCCCGGGTTCAAATCCTGGATGAGCCCTTTGACGAAACCTTTCACAAGCTGGGTCCACCAAGTGAAAGTCCTATGGCTCAATGGTTCAACAGATGTTTCCCCAGGTAGCAGCAAAATTCCACTGTTAAAAAGCCTTTCTTCACGTCCTGGCTGTAAGTATCCGGTGGAAAGGGCTACCGGGCCAACACGAGATTAGGACAAGGTGGCCGAGTGGTTAAGGCGATGGACTGCTAATCCATTGTGCTCTGCACATGTCGGTTCGGATCTCATTCTTGTCGCACAGCCATGCTTCTTTGCCAGCTTGGACGACCGTAGGCGTGGAAACAGAGGAGGTGGAGAAACAATGTAAAGCGTGCGGCACATGCTTCGGAGACCACATTCAGAAGGACGTCGTCCAACAGCTTCTTTGAGCACAGAGACAGCTTCACCCTAGGCGGGGTTCGAACCGACGCTTTCAACGAGACTGAAGTGTCATTCTTGCGCCTTTGGATACGCAGGCATGGGCCCCTCGGGAAAAGGTCACTTAACTTGCATTGGCCAGGAATCGAACCCGGGTCAACTGCTTGGAAGGCAGCTATGCTCACCACTATACCACCAATGCGCTCATTAGACCAGGCAGG
>NC_139654.1:50655159-50660159 GCF_951799395.1 Argentina silus
CAAACGTGTCTTTGTCGGGTTGAACCTCTATGTTTTTTGGCATTGTTTTTAAGAAACAGGCTGTTGCCAGAGGTTCCACCTAGATTTGAACTCTGATCACCGGATTCAAAGTCCAAAGTGCTAACCATTACACCATGGAACCTTGCTCAACCATTACAGAATGGAACCCTTCACTGGATGGAGTTGGACCTGTGGCGATGGATACCTTGTCAAACCCTCCAATCAGGCAAAACACTTATGGACCTGCACAGATACTGTCTTTTTAAGGAAAGATGACATGTCCACAGGTTCCACTGAGATTTGAACTCAGATCGCAGGATTCAGAGTCCTGAGTGCTAACCATTACACCATGGAACCCTTGGCTGGAAGAATGTGATCCACTGAGCTCACCTATGAAGTCAAGGTAATCCGAAAGAATCCCTTCAGTCAGTCAAGGTATTTTTTTTCTCTTTTTAATTCTCAAAACAATATCTTTTTGAAATGTGTGGAATTTCAGGGTAAACAGCTCCTCGTTAGTATAGTGGTGAGTATCCCACCTGTCACGCGGACACATCCCCCAGCCTGAGGCTCCATTGCGGGGGAGGGGCATCCATTAGTAGGTGGCTCGTTGGTCTAGGGGTATGATTCTCGCTTAGGGTGTGAGAGGTCCAGGGTTCAAATCCCGGACGAGCCCTCTTATTTAGCCTTTCACCAGCTCGGACGACTCCATCAAAGTGTCTTGGGTCACCGCTTCAGCAGATGGGTCACCTTGCCAGCGTTGCGTACGCGAATGAGATAGTCCTTTTTTTATGCAGACAGTGCGGACACTTCCCACAACCTGAGGCTCCGTTGCGGTGGACGGGCAAGGTGTTGTCAGACGGTTCGTTGGTCTAGTGGTATGATTCTCGCTTTGGGTGTGAGAGGTCCCGGGTTCAAATCCCGGACGAGCCCTTTGACGAAACCTTTCACAAGCTGGGTCCACCAAGTGAAAGTCCTATGGCTCAATGGTTCAACAGATGTTTCCCCAGGTAGCAGCAAAATTCCACTGTTAAAAAGCCTTTCTTCACGTCCTGGCTGTAAGTATCCGGTGGAAAGGGCTACCGGGCCAACACTAGGGCAAGGTGGCCGAGTGGTTAAGGCGATGGACTGCTAATCCATTGTGCTCTGCACATGTCGGTTCGGATCTCATTCTTGTCGCACAGCCATGCTTCTTTGCCAGCTTGGACGACCGTAGGCGTGGAAACAATGTAAAGCGTGCGGCACATGCTTCGGAGACCACATTCAGAAGGACGTCGTCCAACAGCTTCTTTGAGCACAGAGACAGCTTCACCCTAGGCGGGGTTCGAACCGACGCTTTCAACGAGACTGAAGTGTCATTCTTGCGCCTTTGGATACGCAGGCATGGGCCCCTCGGGAAAAGGACACTTAACTTGCATTGGCCAGGAATCGAACCCGGGTCAACTGCTTGGAAGGCAGCTATGCTCACCACTATACCACCAATGCGCTCATAAGACCAGGCAGGACCGCAACAATGATATGACCATTCACGACCACCACATTCATAAGCCCTCCAGGACTCACCATTTCAACATTTTGCAGGGTCTTTGTTGTCACTTTTATTTCATGGGCTGGATTACTCAGTAAAAAAGGGTGGGGGGTGGGGGGGGCGAGAACATTTTTACAACAATGCAAACACAGTGGAAGTAAACTCCCTGCTTTTTGCCGACAGGGCGGACACATCCCCCAACCTGAGGCTCCATTGCGGGGGAAAGGCATCCATTAGTAGGTGGCTCGTTGGTCTAGGGGTATGATTCTTGCTTAGGGTGAGAGAGGTCCTGTGTTCAAATCCCGGACGAGCCCTCTGATTCAGCCTTTCACCAGCTCGGATGACTCCATCAAAGTGTCTTGGGTCGCCGCTTCAGCAGATGGGTCACCTTGCCAATGTTGCGTACCCGAATGAAATAGTCCTTCTTTAGTGCGGACACTTCCCACAACCTGAGGCTCCGTTGCGGTGGACGGGCAAGGTGTTGCCAGACGGTTCGTTGGTCTAGTGGTATGATTCTCGCTTTGGTTGTGAGAGGTCCTGGATTCAAATCCCGGACGACCCCTTTGATGAAACCTTTCACAAGCTGGGTCCACCAAATGAAAGTCCTTTCGCTCAAAGGTTCAACAAATGTTTCCCCAGGTAGCAGCAAAATTCCACTGTTAAAAAGCCTTTCCTCACGTCCTGGCTTTAAGTATCCGGTGGAAAGGGCTACCGGGCCAACGCGAGAGTAGGACGAGGTGGCCGAGTGGTTAAGGCGATGGACTGCTAATCCATTGTGCTCTGCACGCGTGGGTTCGAATCACATCCTCGTCGCACAACCATGCTTCTTTGTCAGCTTGGACGACCGTGGGTTCAAGTCCCACCAGAGTCGCTTGATTCTGTTTGCTTCTTAATACAGGTGACCTCTGGCAGGGTTTATTTTGAAACAGCCTTCTTCTAAACAGGAGATCCTGGGTTCGAATCCCAGCGGTGCCTCAGATTTCTGTTTGCACTCACAGCAAAATCCATCTTCAAGCTCTGCTTTATTATTATTTTTAACAGTTTTAGCGCATATAGCACATTGGACTTCTAGGCTTCTCAGTGGTAGGGAAGCAAAGGTTGTGGGTTCAAGTCCCACCAGAGTGGAGTTGGTCTTGTGGCAATGGATACCTTGTCATGGTTTTGAGAAACCCTCCAATCAGGCAAAACACTCTTGGACCTGCACAGATACTGTTCTTTTAAAGAAACATGATATGTCCACAGGTTCCACTGAGATTTGAACTCAGATCACAGGATTCAGAGTTCTGAGTGCTAACCATTAGACCATGGAACCCTTGGCTGGAAGAATGTGATCCACTGAGCTCACCTATGAAGTCAAGGTAATCCGAAAGAATCCCTTCGGTCAGTCAAGGTATTTTTTTTTCTCTTTTGAATTCTCAAAACAATATCTTTTTGAAATGTGTGGAATTTCAGGGTAAACAGCTCCTCGTTAGTATAGTGGTGAGTATCCCCGCCTGTCACGCGGAAGACCGGGGTTCGCTTCCCCGACGGGGAGAATGGCTTCTTATTCCTAGCATCTCATGGCCTGAAGAAGGATTTCTCTTACCTGCACAATGTCTCTTGCATTCCTTTCACTTCAGAGCACAAAAACAACAAACGTGTCTTTGTCGGGTTGAACCTCTATGTTTTTTGGCAGTGTTTTTAAGAAACAGGCTGTTGCCAGAGGTTCCACCGAGATTTGAACTCGGATCACTGGATTCAAAGTCCAAAGTGCTAACCATTACACCATGGAACCTTGCTCAACCATTACAGAATGGAACCCTTCACTGGATGGAGTTGGTCCTGTGGCGATGGATACCTTGTCAAACCCTCCAATCGGGCAAAACACTTATGGACCTGCACAGATACTGTCTTTTTAAGGAAACATGACATGTCCACAGGTTCCACTGAGATTTGAACTCAGATGGCAGGATTCAGAGTCCTGAGTGCTAACCATTACGCCATGGAACCCTTGGCTGGAAGAATGTGATCCACTGAGCTCACCTATGAAATCAAGGTAATCCGAAAGAATCCCTTCAGTCAGTCAAGGTATTTTTTTTCTCTTTTTAATTCTCAAAACAATATCTTTTTGAAATGTGTGGAATTTCAGCGTAAACAGCTCCTCGTTAGTATAGTGGTGAGTATTCCGCCTGTCACGCCCACACATCCCCCAGCCTGAGGCTCCATTGCGGGGGAGGGGCATCCATTAGTAGGTTGGTCTTGGGGTATGATTCTCGCTTAGGGTGGGAGAGGTCCCGGGTTCAAATCCCGGACGAGCCCTCTTATTTAGCCTTTCACCAGCTCGGACGACTCCATCAAAGTGTCTTGGGTCGCCGCTTCAGCAGATGGGTCACCTTGCCAGCGTTGCGTACGCGAATGAGATAGTCCTTTTTTTATGCAGACAGTGCGGACACTTCCCACAACCTGAGGCTCCGTTGCGGTGGACGGGCAAGGTGTTGTCAGACGGTTCGTTGGTCTAGTGGTATGATTCTCACTTTGGGTGTGAGAGGTCCCGGGTTCAAATCCCGGACGAGCCCTTTGACGAAACCTTTCACAAGCTGGGTCCACCAAGTGAAAGTCCGATGGTTCAACAGATGTTTCCCCAGGTAGCAGCAAAATTCCACTGTTAAAAAGCCTTTCTTCACGTCCTGGCTGTAAGTGTCCGGTGGAAAGGGCTACCGGGCCAACACGAGATTAGGACAAGGTGGCCGAGTGGTTAAGGCGATGGACTGCTAATCCATTGTGCTCTGCACATGTCGGTTCGGATCTCATTCTTGTCGCACAGCCATGCTTCTTTGCCAGCTTGGACGACCGTAGGCGTGGAAACAGAGGAGGTGGAGAAACAATGTAAAGCGTGCGGCACATGCTTCGGAGACCACATTCAGAAGGACATCGTCCAACAGCTTCTTTGAGCACAGAGACAGCTTCACCCTAGGCGGGGTTCGAACCGACGCTTTCAACGAGACTGAAGTGTCATTCTTGCGCCTTTGGATACGCAGGCATGGGCCCTTCGGGAAAAGGACACTTAACTTGCATTGGCCGGGAATCGAACGCGGGTCAACTGCTTGGAAGGCAGCTATGCTCACCACTATACCACCAATGCGCTCATGAGACCAGGCAGGACCGCAACAATGATATGACCATTCACGACCACCACATTCATATGCCCTCCAGGACTCACCATTTCAACATTTTGCAGGGTCCTTGTTGTCACTTTTATTTCATGGGCTGGATTACTCAGTAAAAAAGGGTGGGGGGTGGGGGGGGCGAGAACATTTTTACAACAATGCAAACACAGTGGAAGTAAACTCCCTGCTTTTTGCCGACAGGGCGGACACATCCCCCAACCTGAGGCTCCATTGCGGGGGAGGGGCATCCATTAGTAGGTGGCTCGTTGGTCTAGGGGTATGATTCTCGCTTAGGGTGCGAGAGGTCCCGGGTTCAAATCCCGGACGAG
>NC_139654.1:50665159-50687659 GCF_951799395.1 Argentina silus
CAACAATGCAAACACAGTGGAAGTAAACTCCCTGCTTTTTGCCGACAGGGCGGACACATCCCCCAACCTGAGGCTCCATTGCGGGGGAAAGGCATCCATTAGTAGGTGGCTCGTTGGTCTAGGGGTATGATTCTCGCTTAGGGTGCGAGAGGTCCTGTGTTCAAATCCCGGACGACCCCTTTGATGAAACCTTTCACAAGCTGGGTCCACCAAATGAAAGTCCTTTCGCTCAAAGGTTCAACAAATGTTTCCCCAGGTAGCAGCAAAATTCCACTGTTAAAAAGCCTTTCCTCACGTCCTGGCTTTAAGTATCCGGTGGAAAGGGCTACCGGGCCAACGCGAGAGTAGGACGAGGTGGCCGAGTGGTTAAGGCGATGGACTGCTAATCCATTGTGCTCTGCACGCGTGGGTTCGAATCCCATCCTCGTCGCACAACCATGCTTCTTTGTCAGCTTGGACGACCGTGGGTTCAAGTCCCACCAGAGTCGCTTCATTCTGTTTGCTTCTTAATACAGGTGACCTCTGGCAGGGTTTATTTTGAAACAGCCTTCTTCTAAACAGGAGATCCTGGGTTCGAATCCCAGCGGTGCCTCAGATTTCTGTTTGCACTCACAGCAAAATCCATCTTCAAGCACTGCTTTATTATTATTTTTAACAGTTTTTGCGCATATAGCACATTGGACTTCTAGGCTTCTCAGTGGTAGGGAAGCAAAGGTTGTGGGTTCAAGTCCCACCAGAGTGGAGTTGTTCTTGTGGCAATGGATACCTTGTCATGGTTTTGAGAAACCCCCCAATCAGGCAAAACACTCTTGGACCTGCACAGATACTGTTCTTTTAAAGAAACATGATATGTCCACAGGTTCCACTGAGATTTGAACTCAGATCACAGGATTCAGAGTTCTGAGTGCTAACCATTAGACCATGGAACCCTTGGCTGGAAGAATGTGATCCACTGAGCTCACCTATGAAGTCAAGGTAATCCGAAAGAATCCCTTCGGTCAGTCAAGGTATTTTTATTTCTCTTTTGAATTCTAGAGAGTACAGACGCTCCACAAACCCACCAGGTTGCTAACAGGAAACACAAGAGAGAGAGCAGAGAGTCATATGGACTTGTCAACAAAGTCACAGTGAAAGAACTGTACTAACCACCACCAGGGGCCTCCCCACCATCACCCCAAACTGAACCAGCTCATAGATGATGTCTAACAAAAGACAAACACATTTAGAACAAAATAGCAATGATATTAAAAAGAAGGTATTAATACAGGTACAGGTATTCGATGCGAGACTATTGAATTGCCTCTACAGCTCATCCAGAATGCTGCCGCCAGTCTGGTGTTCAAACTCCCCAAATTCTCCCATGTCACTCCCCTCCTCCGCACCCTTCACTGGCTCCCGGTAGCAGCTCTCATCAGATTCAAGACCCACGACTGGCCGCCTGGCACCGCCGCCCCTTCGGTCATGGCTTTTCACTGTCCTGGCGACCCGCTGGTAGAATGAGCTTCCTACTGCTGTCATGACTGCAGAGTCACTACCAATCTTCCGCTGTAGATTGAAGACCTACATCTTAACGGTCCCTCCTACAAGTTTCTCTCCTGATAATAATAAAAATGTCCTTCTTCTAGCATTGTGACTGCCTATGGCCACTGGTCCGAGCATTGATTACTTTATCTTATGATGACTGATGGATAGATGATTCACTTACTTAGACAAATGTATTTGTTGTCAGTCACTTTGGATAAAGGCATCTGCTAAATGCCATAAATGTAATGTAAATGTCCTCATGGATCAGTCCTCTCTACGGACAATAATGCCATTGCACCACTGAATATGTGTTGCTAGAATACGAAATAACATAGCGCAAGGCAAAACTGTACATTCCTTGGCAAAATGCATGGAGCTGGCTAGCAAGCTTGCTAGTTCAAGCTAAAGGCTTAAAGCGGGCGAGCTAACTCTTAGAAACTGTCAACGGGTTACTTAGCCATCTAGCAGCTAACAATGCTACCATTGCTTCTCGCAAAATAGTCATTGCACAAACAATGTGTTCGATATGTGTCTACTGTAAAATGTAATTAAATGCCACATACCGTTTTCGAAGTCGCTGTCGCTTCCCTCTTCACGATCTCGAACCCTGCAAAAAAAGAAGACAAGAACAACAACCTGTCATAGAGACGGCAGGCCGCAGTCCACGCACTCTCGCAGTCAAACCTGAAAAACACCGAGGCATTTTTCAGTGCCTTTCGTTGCTTATGCTAAATCTCAACTGAAGTTTGTTGTTATCTGGAGCGGATTGAACATTCCATAGAATGTTGCTGATGTTCTACATTGAAAGGTTGCATAGCAACACACAGTTTTGAAAATAACGAGTAATAATCATACATGACACATATCATGAACACTTTTCAAAAATGCGTTACCATGTGACCTCTAGAAATAGAACACGAGCAACATTCTATGTTTGATCCAGCGCTACGCAGCAACACACCTCTGATGATGTTGACATTGACTAGATCCAGCTGGTCTTCTGAGCGCTGGCATTACTACGCCATTAGCATTAGCAACGAAAGGTACTGAGAAACGCCTCGGTGTTTTTCAGGTTTGCTGCGGGACTGCGTGGACTGCGGACTGCCATTTCTACGACAGGTTGTTGTTCCTGTTTCCTTTTTGAGAGGACAGCGACCTCGAAGCAGGTATGTCACGTTCAATTACATTTTACAGTAGACACATAGTCAATAAATGCATCTGTGTAATGGCATGACTGTTAGTCCGTCAGTAGCTACGGTGGTAGCATAGTTAGCTTTAGCTTGAACTAGCTCGCTTGCTCGTCACCTACGTGTGCTGTGTTGTTTTAGCAACACATATCGAGTGGTTGTCTAACTATCGTTCAGATATTGTCAAACTATCTTTCAGATATGGTCCAACTATCGTCACATACCCTCTCCGAAGTCGCTGCCGTCGCTTCCCTCTGCACAATCGCGAACCCAACAAAAAAGAAAACACGGACGTAAAAACGGCAGGCAGCAGTCCAAACCTGAAAAACACTGAGGCATTTTTCAGCCCGTTTTGCTCTAAAAATCAGCTGGTTTGTGTCGATGTAAACATCAACTGAAGTTGTTATCTGGAGCGGATTGAACATTCCATAGAATGTTGCTAATGTTCTATATCGAAAGGTTGCATAGCAACACATAGTTTTGAAAATAATTAATAATAATCATAGATGTATCATAAAGACTTTTCAGAAATGCGTTACCATGTGACCTCTAGAAATAGAACATGAGCAGCATTCTATGGAATGGTTGATCCGGCGCTACACAGCAACACACTTCTGTTGATGTTTACATTGACGAGACCCCGCTGGTTTTCTGAGAGCTAGCATAACTAAGCCATGAGCATTAGCATTACTAAGCCATGAGCATTAGCAACGAAAGGTACTGAAAAATGTCTCGGGTGTTTTTCACTATTGGATGCGGAATGCGTTGTTAGAAATTATATTTGATAAAAACAGTTTATTATTGCTATAATAAAAATACATTACTGCAGTGTGCTAAATTTACTAATGTGATGGTCTGTTGATAAATGGGATGAATCAAGCATTAGTCCCATAGTACGTTGGATTAATACATAGAGAGGTTAAGCCAGGTCATCAAGAAAGATGTCGCAACACACGCTTACACAAAGAGCAAAAGTGGAAAAGTACCAGGCTAGGGGGGACATACCAGAGTAGGTATCTTATCTCTAACAGGGTGCTGACTCCGCAGATGGGACGAATGGTGTGACCAGCCCGTGAACAACAAGGGATGCCAAGTCTAAACCACGGTTCCTCCCCAACCAAATAGCCAATCACAATCACTTTGTTTACTGTAAATGCTTTGTTTGACTGTTTGAATGCATCCATTTTTGGAGGGTTGGTTCCAGATTAACAGCTTGCTGACTGTGATTTTCTTCTCCAAAAGTGGTCCTTGTACAAGCCATTGCCCGGAGGAAGGGACTCAGCAGCCAAAGGAATGCAAGGAGGCAGGTTAATCTCCTGGTGCAGCAAGGACCCTGTGCGTATATTAGAAATATTTCTGTTACATATGATGGTAAACAGACACTAGGGAGATTCTCATTGTCTGACAACAAGAATGAGGGAGTCTAAACTGTGACCATCACTGACCTGTCTGAACAGGATGCTGGGCCATACTGGTGTGGAGTGAATGTTAAGAGAACCGAAGCGGGCTTCATCGCACTGATTAGTCAGGTGCAACTGCATGTTGAAGGTGAGTGTAAGCTGGTCTTCTTGTTCATCATTAATGCACTGATGTTGTGTAGCAGAGGCAGACCTATTCCTCAATAATGATGATGCTTGCACTATGATAATGATCCATAGCCATAGAAAATGTCTACATCCTCATTATTATTACATTTATTACCAATAAATACTTCTAACAGGTATGAACATGATGAATCGAACTCAAAACAAGTGGTCGCATGACCAACTAACATAAGTTAACATTACATTATATCTGACTCCAAAGTATATTTCATGGGTTAACAATGATAGACAATACTTTGCTCATCCCTGTGTGACAGACAATTCATCATATCGGATCCTAGATTCATTAAGAATACCCAAAATGCTATTTTACTTGCCCTCAAGTTAAGATAAATTGTCTTGTGAGGAGTTTACGCTCATGCCAATAGCAGTAGCTAACTATCTCTACGTCTCGATGATGATTGTGGTGGAAGTCTAGGATTTACCACTCTGTACTTTAGCTCTTCGGAGGTAAGAATCAAGAAACAAGTCCTGAGTAGCCACAATATCTGAGTCCGGTATTTATTGCTTGCAAACAAGAGACAAGAGCGTAACAGCAGCCCAGCGTAGAACCGGGGGTCCGTTCAGCACAAGTCTAAAGAGACAATGATCAGGTTCGTCTTTTATACAGTTTAAACATAACACAGGCGCCGCCAAGGCTATCGGCTGATGGGCCTGTGCTTACGTGAGAAAGGGCGGGAGAGAATGAACAATGGGGAGACTTTCTTATTGATTAATCGCCGTTCAACATTTCACACCTATCGACAGGATGCGCCTGTCCCCCCACTATTGCTCTCTCCTACCACTCCCTCAGAGATCACCGCTGTTCATGTGGTAAATCATACAGTGCTTCTCAGAACAATGGCTATAGAACTTTAGAGGAGTGGCAAGAGAAAATGTCATCACAGTAGTTACACAAGTTGTATCAGTCATATGAAAGTGTATAACCTGAAAATAGTTCTATGAATGTATTTTCCATAACATGATGCATGTGAACATTCAACATTCAATGAGAGAACCTGGTCATGATTATGTTGTGCTGTATTAACAGAAGCTTTATCTAGCGCACAACCTCACATTAATGCACATAGGAAGAATGAGAATAGAGTATCAACAAAATAACCAATTTAACAGTTTCAAAGCAACATATGACCCAAAACTCAAAGAACATCTTCCTGTCCTTCTCCTTAAGTATCATTCCCAACAAAGGACAAGGTGTGAGACACATTACAATTGCAAAGGAATTGACAAATGGCGAGGATGCGATTTCTTCAGGATGTCCGCCAGGCACGCTCATTCAACTGTAAATAGATATACACATTTAAATCAAGGCTGGCGCCATCAAAATCCATCTGCAGAAAAATCAGTCTTGTGAACTAGATTCAAGTCACAGTGGCTGTGAAAAAAACGTCAACATATGAATTATTGTTTATCAGCTCCAGATCTAGTTATTCTGAGAAACCTAACTCTAATGATATCAGCACTTCCTTTTTGTGTTTTTTTTACTGTGCTGTGTCTCTGTAGTGAGCTGTGAGATCTGAACATGCTCAGTGTTGACATAGCAGTCTACGATGTGGTGAGAATGAGTTGTGGATTTTGCTCGTTTATTTTTGACTGAAGTGAAAAAACATTATTCAACTATTATTTTGCACCTGCATGTTGAAGGTGAGTCTAATCTGGTCTTCTAGTCCATCATTAATAAATGTACTGTTGTGTAGCAGAGGTATTCTGCAGACTTAGTCCTCAATAATGTGAATGCACTATGATAATGATTGAAATGTAATATTTTGACCAATGAATTTCACAGATTGGAGCTAATTCAAATCAGACAATGTGACCGAAACACGTTGAGAGGATTGCCATGGTGTGGTGTGTTTATCCTTGTGTCCATGTGAAAAGGGGATTACCCCAGACTGACACACTTCACCATCAGAAATCTGAAAGTAGAGGATGCTGGGACAAACTGGTGTGGATCTGACCGAACCATGAAGCCTGCCGACGACACCAGGATTCACCTCTCTGTGGGTAAGTGCTTGAAAACACAATTCTGCTTCCTCCTACAGTTAGTCACATTCAATGATCTGTCACATCAACCCGGGCCGACTGCTTGGAAAGCAGCTATTTTCACCACGGGGTCTTTCTTGTCACCTTTTTTTCATGGGCTGGATTACTCAGTAAACAAGGGAGGGTGGGGGGGTGAGAAACATTTTACAACAATGCACACACAGTGGAAGTAAACTCCCTGCTTTTTGCCGACTGGGCGGAAACGTCCCCCAACCTGAGGCTCCATTGCGGGGAAGGGGCATCCGTTAGTAGGTGGCTCGTTGGTCTAGGGGTATGATTCTCGTTTAGGGTGCGAGAGGTCCTGGGTTCAATCCCCGACGAGCCCTCTGATTTAGCCTTTCACCAGATCGGACGACTCCATCAAAGTGTCTTGGGTCGCCGCTTCAGCAGATGGGTCACCTTGCCAGCGTTGCGAATGAGATAGTCCTTTTTATGCAGACAGTGCAGACACTTCCCACAACCTGAGGCTCCGTTGCGGTGTAGGGGCAAGGTGGTGTCAGACGGTTCGTTGGTCTAGTGGTATGATTCTCGCTTCGGGTGTGAGAGGTCCCGGGTTCAAATCCTGGACGAGCCCTTTGACGAAAACTTTCACAAGCTGGGTCCACCAAATCAAAGTCCTTTGGCTCAATGGTTCAACAGATGTTTCCCCAAGTAGCAGCAAAATTCCACTTTTAAAAAGCCTTTCTTCACGTCCTGGCTTTAAGTATCCGGTGGAATAGGCTACCAATACGAGCGTAGGTCGAGGTGGCCATGTGGTGAAGGCGATGGACTGCTAATCCATTGTGCTCTGCACGCGTGGGTTCGAATGCCATCCTCGTCGCACAGCCATGCTTCTTTGTCAGCTTGGACGACCGTGGGCGTGGAAACAGAGGAGGTGGAGAAACAATGTAAAGCGTGCGGCACATCCTTCGGAGACCACATTCAGACGGACGTCGTCCAACAGCTTCTTTGAGCACGGAGACAGCTTCAAACTAGGCGGGGTTCGAACCGACGCTTTCAACGAGACTGAAGTGTCATTCTTGCGTCTTTGGATACGCAGGCATGGGCCCCTCGGGAAAAGGACACCTAACTTGCGTTGTTGTGTGCCAAAGTGTGAATGTGTATTTCAGAGAATAGCTAAACAAGGAGAACCCATACTTTTCAACAAGATCTGCACAGAGCTCTTCATCACAGAGGGAGATGCAGAGGTCAAACCTGAACATTTGGTGAGGAAGATTAAGGCAGCATCCAAAAGACCATACTGTATAGTGAGGGGTTAGTATACTGTATAGAGTAATTTAAGGTACCTCTGGAGAAAAGAATAAAGGAAATATGTCACAGGACTATTATACCCTAATCAGAGTACAGTGCTGAAACAAGGCATCAAAATCTAATTCTGACATGTAGCCACTGTAGAGACCCTGCTGTACTCCTCTGAGGGTTAAATGGATTGCTAAATTCTGCCCCAGGATCAGTTTCATTTGTTTCCCAGTTCAGTTAGGCTTGAGGCTCAGAGAACTGACGAGCTGATCCTTGATCTGTACGGTAGGTGGGGGAGATGTCTCCAAAGAGCAGCATGGGCTCATCTATGGCCTGATTCCAATCCACTCCCTTGCCCCTTCCACTGACTCCTACACCTTCAATGACTGAGTACAGTATGTGCACCTTAAAACCTGTATCCACAAAGTGTCTCAGAGTAAGAGTGCAGGTCCTACCTGATCCTAGATCAGCACAACCTCTGCTAATTAATGTATTGGTTCTAACCCTAACCCTAAATACACATTGACACATTCACAATGTTTTTTCACTTTTTTTGGACCACTCTTTTCTCATGAACCATGTTATATTTTGTTATGTTCATTTGTCTCATTACTTCATAGATAATGTATTCATTTGCGTGACGGTAAACCTGCACACTTTTAGCTCAGCAGGACATGGAATTAGAAGGGTTACAGTAAACGTGTATGTTTTTAGGTCAGCAGCACTTCAGTCAGAAACAGAGTCTTAGTTAACATTGTAGCAGTGTGACCATACTCGTGCCCTGCGTACATATTTAGACAGGGCAGCATTTAACCTCATATGAACAGTTTGATTTCAAATTCAAACTTTTAAAATATCGAGCCAAAAGAAGAAAGAATGCTTCAATGTCCCAATACAAACGCAGGTCAATGTATTCTCTGTAACAACGGCACATTTTCACACAAGTCCCACTCATACCTTGAATTTGAAATGACTTGTGCTCCCGTTAGAGATGGTGAGTTGAGATAATCAGATTAGATGGGAACTTGTGGCGGAAGAAGCGAAGTGGTATAAGAAGCACATCAATTTCTGAGAGTAGGAAGAGTTCCAGTAATACTCAACTGAAGACTCAACTAAATGAGCCCTAGAGTTGAATTAAAAACTCTCAAACATACATACACACACGGACAAACACGCATGCACGCCCGCACACATGGACACAAACAAACAAACACACACACACACACACACACACACACACACACACACACACACACACACACCTGCATGCACACATGCACAAACACATAAATGCATGCATGCACAGAGTCTGTGCCACAGACACTCAAATTCACACACGCGCGCGCGCATACACACGCACACACACGCACACACAAACACACTGAATTATGGGAAAGTTTGGCAATGAGATTCGTCCTCATTGTCAAACTTAATAAATTCCGCACACTCAACTTTTGAACTCCTTTGCTAGTCATTCTATCATGTAATTATGATATTCGCTGAAAAAAAAAACTACCAATCAGTTGGTAGAGCATGGCCCTAACCCTAACCCTAACACATATATACTGAAATGTATGCACTCACTGCAATGTAAGTGGCTTTGGATAAAAGCGTTAGCTAAATGGCATATGTTCTTCTTATTATATTGTTTGAGGCTGAAAGGTTTTCCTGACCCATTGTAAGCATGGTAAGACAATGGCCTCTGGAGTGTCACAGTCAGACGCCCTGTATGACACCCTGGTATCTGGAGTCTCCCTGCAGCTGAGCACCTCTCTCATCCACCCAGATCACACTGACTCTACTAAAGCACCCTCCATGTACAAAACCGGTGAACACTTGTGTGGTTCTGTCACTGGTGATACTTGTCAAGTATCGAAATAAAAATGACCCCGCCAAGCCACAGTTTGTAATAAAGTCGTAAGTTTACTCACTCTGATTGTTCCTCTGGTGGCTGTCTTCTTGGGTCTAAAGCTTGTGATATGTGCCTTCCAAAAAACCTAATAAATGCACTTTTCAACTACTCAGGTTATATACTACGGAAGCGATCAAAGGGAGTTAGCGAGCTAACTTTAGCTCCAACTCCAACAAAGCCCATATCCACAAAGTGTCTCAGAGTAAGAGTGCTGATCTAGGATCAGGTCCCCCACCTTTCCATGTAATCTTATTCAATCTGATCTAAAAGGCTAAACTGATCCTAGATCAACTTTCCTACTTTAAGATGCTTTGTGAATATGAGCCCTGGTGAACACTGAAGACATAGGAGCTAGGTGAAGGGACCGAAATAGAACTGGCCCAATACATGACAATCACCTGGTTTGGGGCAGTTCATCCTTGTTGTGTAAAGATTCAAGATTCAAAGTGTTTATTATCATATGCACAGCAGAAAACATGTTTCACTGTACAACGAAATTCTTGCTTTGCTGTCCGCAGAATGCCAACCAATGTAAAATATACAATACTAAAGAATATACAATATATACTAAACAAATGTACAAGACAGCAAAATTTAAGGCATAAAATAAAATAGCAGCAATAATAATAATAAAACAGTGCAAATGTAGCAGTGCAATTATGCAAACTGGAAAGTTCAGTTATTGAGGTAGTACGGTTATATTAATCTCCTATGGGTTGTTTAGGAGTCTGATGGCAGTGGGAAAGAAGGAGTTCTTCAGTCGGGTGGTCCTGCATTTAACACTTCTGTACCTCCGGCCTGAGGGTAGAAGTGTGAACAGTCCGAGCTGGGGGTGGGTGGGGTCCTTGAGGATGGAGGCGGCTCTCCTGTGGACTCTGCGGTGGTAGATGCTCTGCAGAGAGGGCAGTGGAGTCCTGGTGATTTTCTCAGCAGTCTTCACCACTCTCTGCAGGCGTCTGCGGTCCATAGCAGTAGTGCTGCCATACCACACAGTGATACAGCTAGTTAGGATGCTCTCAACAATGCAGCTGTAGAAGTTGCTGAGGATCTTGGGCGACATGCCAAACTTCCTCAGCCTCCTCAGAAAGTACAGCCGCTGTTGGGCCTTCTTAACCAGCTGAGTGGTGTTAAGTGTCCAGGTGAGGTCCTCGCTGATGTGGACGCCCAGGTATTTGAAACTGCTCACCCTCTCTACTTCAAGTTCCCGGATGTACAGTGGCCGATGAGGTCCCCTCTTCTTCCTCATGTCCACTATCATCTCCTTCGTCTTGTCCGTATTGAGGGTGAGGTTGTTGTCCTCGCACCATGTTACCAGACTGGCCAACTCCCTCCTGTAAGCTGCTTCGTCCCCGCCAGTGATGCATCCTATCACTGCGGTGTCGTCTGCAAACTTTAGGATGATGTTGTCCTTGTGGGAGGCGACACAGTCGTGGGTGAACAGGGTGTAGAGAATGGGGCTGAGGACGCATCCCTGTGGGGTGCCAACATTTGTAATAATGCTGGCTGAAGTCCTATTGCCAATCCTGACAGACTGGGGCCTGCCAGTCAAAAAGTCTAGGAGCCAGTCACAGAGGGTGGGGTGCAGGCCAAGTGTGGACATTTTGTGGATGAGTCTGTGGGGGATGACTGTATTAAAAGCGGAGCTGTAGTCTACAAAGAGCGTCCTGATGTAGGAGTCTTTGTTTTCCAGGTGGGAGAGGGAATAGTGGAGGACAGCAGCGATAGCGTCTGAGGTGGACCTGTTGGGCCGGTAGGCATACTGCAGGGGGTCTAGGGTGTCCGGCATGCTGCTCTTAATGTGTGCCAGTACCACTCTCTCAAAACACTTCATAATGATTGGAGTGAGTGCTACTGGCCTGTAATCATTCAGGCAGGCAGGTTGGCTCTTCTTGGGAAGGGGGACGATGGTTGTGGTCTTGAAGCAGGAGGGAACAGTGCTGTGACTGAGGGAAAGGTTGAAGATGGAGGTGAGAACATCAGCCAGCTCGTTAGCACATGCTCTGAGAGCCCGCCCAGGGATGTTGTCTGGTCCTGCTGCCTTGCGGGGGTTGATCTTCCTCAGGGCTTTGTTTACCTGGCCTGATGAGATGGTTAGTGGAGGGGAGGGGGGTCGGGTGGTCCCGGTGTCTGTGTGCCTCCTCTCTGTGCTGTGGCTGGAGGTCTCAAAGCGGGTGTAGAAGATGTTAAGGTCGTCCGGCAGGCTGTCTGTGGAGCTGATGGTGTTGGTGGTGGTCCTGTAGTCTGTGATGTGCTGCAGGCCTTGCCACATCCGCCCGGAGTCAGCAGTGGAGTAGAAGCCGTCCAGCTTCTCTCTGTACTGCCTCTTGGCCGCTGTAATGGCTTTTTTCAGTCCATACTTCGCAGCTTTGTACTCCATCTCATTGCCTGATCTAAATGCAAGAGAGCGAGCACGCAGCATGTGGCGTACCTGACTGTTTATCCAGGGCTTCTGGTTGGGAAACTTCTTGACTTGTATGGTGGGCACGATGTTGTCAACACAAGTGCTAATGTACCCAGTCACATACTCAGCATAGTCCTGTATGCTGACAGAAGAGTCCTCCAGCGTGGCTGCAGCTTTAAACACATCCCAGTCTGTCTGAGCAAAACAGTCCTGCAGGGTGCTCTCAGTCTCTGGGGTCCAGAGTTTGATTTGTTTAGTGACAGGGTTTGTCTGTTTCAGTCTTTGTCTGTAGGCTGGATACAGGAACAACGAGATGTGGTCAGAGTGTCCAAAGTGGGGGCGGGGTGCAGCCTTGTATGCACTGCGTATACTGCTGTAAACATGATCCAGTGTATTCTTCTCACGGGTGGGAATATCCACATGTTGGTAGTATTTGGGAAATACAGTCCGTAAATTGCACTGGTTAAAGTCGCCGGCGGCGATAAAAACAGCATCAGGATGAGCAGTTTCTAACGCGCTGATAGCTTCGTGGAGTTTGCTGAGCGCTGCCGTGGAGTTAGCTCGCGGGGGGATGTAAACAGCGGCCAAAAACACAGCAGTAAATTCCCTCGGTAGATAGTAGGGACGGCATTTCAGCAGCAAAAACTCCACATCTGGCGAACAGTGCTTGTGAACGGTCTGTATGTCGCCACACCACGAGTTGTTGATAAACACACACACACCTCCCCCTTTGGTCTTACCGGAGGCTGCAGTCCTGTCTCCTCGGTGAACGGAGTGAGTCTGTAGCTGAACGGCGCATTCTGGGACTTTGTCTGAAAGCCAGGTCTCGGTGAAAATTAGAGCACTGCACTCTCTTATTTCCCGTTGTGTTGTAGTCCTGGCTCTTAGTTCGTCCAGCTTGTTTTCCAGAGACCGCACGTTAGCTAGCAAGAGGCTGGGTAGCGGTGGTCGGCTAGCGCGAGCCTTTAGCCTAGCATGGAGGCCTCCTCTCTTGCCCCGCTTGCGTCGCCGTCTCCGAAGCGCTCTCCTGGGGTCAGCTAGCTCACTCCAGCTCGGTGCTCCGGGGCCTTCCCGGGGGTGGTGGTGGTGGCTGCGGGAACGTACAATGAGTTGTAGCTCCGGTGGTATAAAACCAGTAAAAACAGGAAGACTGTGTGAGTTGTCGATGTCCAGCAATGCCTGTCTGTTGTATGTCAGCAGTGCATGGCATGTGTGCACTGTAGATAAAACAAAAAACACACAAAACAAAAGAAAACGCCGGCATTCGAGAGCGGGACAAACAAACACGTCTGCCACGGGGGGCGCCATGGACATCTTTCAGTCAATGAGGACAATTCATTTTGGAACGGTCGCCAAACTACTACGCCAGTTTATTCCCAGAGAGCTGCACGCACTAGCTCAAGCGCTGTTCAACAGAAGCACCTCGCGTAAACAGCTACAATGACAACCAGAAAGGTCATTGTCGCAAAGAACACGACTGATGGACAACCACTCACTACGTTTCACTACCTTTGGACTGCTTTGCTTGAATTAGAGCTGCAAGAAACAAGTAGCTCTCCCCGTCGGGGAAAGGAACCCCGGTTTCCCACGTGACAGGCAGGGATACTGCCCACGATACTAACGAGGAGGTGGTATGGGAGGCCTGGGTTCGATTACCAACATGGGCAGAGGAGGTGGTTTGGAAGGCCTGGGCTCGATTCCCAGCCTGTGCACAAACACTTTTTGCCTAAATCCTTTGCTCACCTGGTGTTTCAAGCCAAACTAGCTATGTTTTGTGAACTGGTTATTGACAGTTTTCATTTTACACAATTATCTCACTACAATAATGCTACGGCTACAGAGAGAAAGCGCCATGGTCCTGGAATGGTGAGAATAAATGTGTTTCCGCCCGGTTTCGAACCGGGGACCTTTCGCGTGTGAGGCGAACGTGATGACCACTACACTACGGAAACTACACACCCTTTGATGATCAACTTTTCTTTTGGTTCAAAGACATACAACCAAGTTTTAATTGATCAGTTGGGGATTTGAACCACGGTCTCGCGCTAAAGTTAAGTCTTAAACTCACTCAAAATTCCCCATTCATTCTCTATCCTTGCTGACATCTAAGCATTGGTGGTTCAGTGGTAGAATTCTCGCCTGCCACGCGGGAGGCCCGGGTTCGATTCCCGGCCAATGCATGAACATCTCTTTACGGCCGTTGGAAACCACCGATATATGTAAATATCCATTCTTCAAGGCCAAATTCGGCTGACATGGAAGCATTGGTGGTTCAGTGATAGAACCGGCCAATGCATGAACACTTCTTTACGGCCGTTGGAAACCACCGATATATGTAAATATCCATTCTTCAAGGCCAAATTCGGCTGACATGGAAGCATTGGTGGTTTAGTGATAGAATTCTCGCCTGCCATGCGGGAGGCCAGGGTTCAATTCATGAATTCATGAAAAGGACAATTACATCAACACTTCATGAGGACCTTTGATAATTGTAAACCACAGTTATACACTCACTGGCCACTTTATTAGGTACACCTTGCTAGTACTGGGTTGGACCCCCTTTTGCTTTCAGAACTGCCTTAATTCTTTGTGCCATTGATTCATCAAGGTGCTGGAAACATCCCTCCGTTGACATGATAGCATCACGCAGTTGCTGCAGATTTGTCGGCTGCACATCCATGATGCGATTCTCCCGTTCCACCACATCCCAAAGGTGCTCTATTGAATTGAGATCTGGTGACTGTGGAGGCCATTGGAGTACAGTGAACTCATTGTCATGTTCATTGATTGGGCCTGCCAGATCTGCACGTTTCCAACTTAGAGGGTCAGTGTTGAATGCAGAATGTGCCTCTGCCCAAAAGGGAGGCCGTATCTTGGAGATGCAGGGGATTGAACCCTGGACCTCATACATGCAAAGCATGCGCTCTACCACTGAGCTACATCCCCAACGGGCAACTGCAGGGATTTTTGGAACACATAGCAACAGCATGGTAGAGGACGTTGTTGACCGTCATGGCTGTGCTGAGTCAGGACACTTGGAAGACTGTTTAGACAAGGACACCTCATCACAGATGCAGGGCACCAGTCTCTCCCTGGTGGTCTAGTGGTTAGGATTCGGCGCTCTCACCGCCGCGGCCCGGGTTAGATTCCCGGTCAGGGAATGAATTTTGTGGAGACACAACCCTCGTTCGCTGGAGTCCTTGAACGACACCTTGTTAAAACTCACAAAAAAAAAAAAAAAAAAGGCTCCTCCTTCGAGCCGGATTTGAACCAGCGACCTAAGGATTACTGCTATAGAACCTACAGTCCTCCGCTCTACCAATTGAGCTATCGAAGGGTGCCAACGGGACCGCCAGATCTGCACGTTTCCAAGTTAGAAGGTGTTTTTGTGCTACATATTTAGCTAACAACTACGTTTCACTACCTTTGGACTGCTTTGCTTGAATTAGAGCTGCAAGAAACAAGTAGCTCTCCCCGTCGGGGAAAGGAACCCCGGTTTCCCACGTGACAGGCAGGGATACTGCCCACGATACTAAGCATTGGTGGTTCAGTGGTAGAATTCTCGCCTGCCACGCGGGAGGCCCGGGTTCGATTCCCGGCCAATGCATGAACACTTCTTTACGGCCGTTGGAAACCACCGATATATGTAAATATCCATTCTTCAAGGCCAAATTCGGCTGACATGGAAGCATTGGTGGTTCAGTGATAGAATTCTCGCCTGCCATGCGGGAGGCCAGGGTTCAATTCATGAATTCATGAAAAGGACAATTACATTAACACTTCATAATTGTAAACCACAGTTATACACTCACTGGCCACTTTATTAGGTACACCTTGCTAGTACTGGGTTGGACCCCCTTTTGCTTTCAGAACTGCCTTAATTCTTTGTGCCATTGATTCATCAAGGTGCTGGAAACATCCCTCCGTTGACATGATAGCATCACGCAGTTGCTGCAGATTTGTCGGCTGCACATCCATGATGCGATTCTCCCGTTCCACCACATCCCAAAGGTGCTCTATTGAATTGAGATCTGGTGACTGTGGAGGCCATTGGAGTACAGTGAACTCATTGTCATGTTCATTGATTGGGCCTGCCAGATCTGCACGTTTCCAACTTAGAGGGTCAGTGTTGAATGCAGAATGTGCCTCTGCCCAAAAGGGAGGCCGTATCTTGGAGATGCAGGGGATTGAACCCTGGACCTCATACATGCAAAGCATGCGCTCTACCACTGAGCTACATCCCCAACGGGCAACTGCAGGGATTTTTGGAACACATAGCAACAGCATGGTAGAGGACGTTGTTGACCGTCATGGCTGTGCTGAGTCAGGACACTTGGAAGACTGTTTAGACAAGGACACCTCATCACAGATGCAGGGCACCAGTCTCTCCCTGGTGGTCTAGTGGTTAGGATTCGGCGCTCTCACCGCCGCGGCCTGGGTTCGATTCCCGGTCAGGGAATGAATTTTGTGGAGACACAACCCTCGTTCGCTGGAGTCCTTGAACGACACCTTGTTAAAACTCACAAAAAAGAAAAAAAAAAAGGCTCCTCCTTCGAGCCGGATTTGAACCAGCGACCTAAGGATCACTGCTATAGAACCTACAGTCCTCCGCTCTACCAACTGAGCTATTGAAGGGTGCCAACGGGACCGCCAGATCTGCACGTTTCCAAGTTAGAAGGTGTTTTTGTGCTACATATTTAGCTAACAACTACGTTTCACTACCTTTGGACTGCTTTGCTTGAATTAGAGCTGCAAGAAACAAGTAGCTCTCCCCGTCGGGGAAAGGAACCCCGGTTTCCCACGTGACAGGCAGGGATACTGCCCACGATACTAACGAGGAGGTGGTATGGGAGGCCTGGGTTCGATTACCAACATGGGCAGAGGAGGTGGTTTGGAAGGCCTGGGCTCGATTCCCAGCCTGTGCACAAACACTTTTTGCCTAAATCCTTTGTTCACCTGGTGTTTCAAGCCAAACTAGCTATGTTTTGTGAACTGGTTATTGACAGTTTTCATTTTACACAATTATCTCACTACAATAATGCTACGGCTACAGAGAGAAAGCGCCATGGTCCTGGAATGGTGAGAATATATGTGTTTCCGCCCGGTTTCGAACCGGGGACCTTTCGCGTGTGAGGCGAACGTGATGACCACTACACTACGGAAACTACACACCCTTTGATGATCAACTTTTCTTTTGGTTCAAAGACATACAACCAAGTTTTAATTGATCAGTTGGGGAATTGAACCACGGTCTCGCGCTAAAGTTAAGTCTTAAACTCACTCAAAATTCCCCATTCATTCTCTATCCTTGCTGACATCTAAGCATTGGTGGTTCAGTGGTAGAATTCTCGCCTGCCACGCGGGAGGCCCGGGTTCGATTCCCGGCCAATGCATGAACACTTCTTTACGGCCGTTGGAAACCACCGATATATGTAAATATCCATTCTTCAAGGCCAAATTCGGCTGACATGGAAGCATTGGTGGTTCAGTGATAGAATTCTTGCCTGCCATGCAGGGAGGCCAGGGTTCAATTCATGAAAAGGACAATTACATTAACACTTCAAGAGGACCTTTGATAATTGTAGACCACAGTTATACACTCACTGGCCACTTTATTAGGTACACCTTGCTAGTACTGGGTTGGACCCCCTTTTGCTTTCAGAACTGCCTTAATTCTTTGTGCCATTGATTCATCAAGGTGCTGGAAACATCCCTCCATTGACATGATAGCATTACGCAGTTGCTGCAGATTTGTCGGCTGCACATCCATGATGCGATTCTCCCGTTCCACCACATCCCAAAGGTGCTCTATTGAATTGAGATCTGGTGACTGTGGAGGCCATTGGAGTACAGTGAACTCATTGTCATGTTCATTGATTGGGCCCGCCAGATCTGCATGTTTCCAACTTAGAGGGTCAGTGTTGAATGCAGAATGTGCCTCTGCCCAAAAGTGAGGCCGTATCTTGGAGATGCAGGGGATTGAACCCTGGACCTCATACATGCAAAGCATGCGCTCTACCACTGAGCTACATCCCCAACGGGCAACTGCAGGGATTTTTGGAACACATAGCAACAGCATGGTAGAGGACGTTGTTGACCGTCATGGCTGTGCTGAGTCAGGACACTTGGAAGACTGTTTAGACAACAGTCAACAATCTCCCTGGTGATCTAGTGGTTAGGATTCGGCGCTCTCACCGCCGCGGCCCGGGTTCGATTCCCGGTCAGGGAATGAACTTTGTGGAGACACAACCCCCGTTCGCTGGAGTCCTTGAACGACACCTTGTTAAAACTCACAAAAAAGAAAAAAAAAAAGGCTCCTCCTTCGAGCCGGATTTGAACCAGCGACCTAAGGATTACTGCTATAGAACCTACAGTCCTCCGCTCTACCAACTGAGCTATCGAAGGGTGCCAACGGGACCGCCAGATCTGCACGTTTCCAAGATAGAAGGTGTTTTTGTGCTACATATTTAGCTAACAACTACGTTTCACTACCTTTGGACTGCTTTGCTTGAATTAGAGCTGCAAGAAACAAGTAGCTCTCCCCTTCGGGGAAAGGAACCCCGGTTTCCCACGTGACAGGCAGGGATACTGCCCACGATACTAACGAGGAGGTGGTATGGGAGGCCTGGGTTCGATTACCAACATGGGCAGAGGAGGTGGTTTGGAAGGCCTGGGCTCGATTCCCAGCCTGTTCACAAACACTTTTTGCCTAAATCCTTTGCTCAGCTGGTGTTTCAAGCCAAACTAGCTATGTTTTGTGAACTGGTTATTGACAGTTTTCATTTTACACAATTATCTCACTACAAAAATGCTACGGCTACAGAGAGAAAGCGCCATGGTCCTGGACCCTCTGCGTATTTTATGAATATTTCTGTTACATATGATGGTAAACAGACACTAGGGAGATTCTCATTGTCTGACAACAAGAATGACGGAGTCTAAACTGTGACCATCACTGACCTGTCTGAACAGGATGCTGGGCCATACTGGTGTGGAGTGAATGTCAAGAGAACCGAAGCGGGCTTCATCGCACTGATTAGTCAGGCGCATCTGCATGTTGAAGGTGAGTGACTGAAAGGTTGACCAGGACCGAAAGAACGATTAAAAGAAGGAACATTGTAAATAAACAGGGTTTTCCCTTATCACCACCACCGAATCCGCCTCTGTGTTTAGGACCTTTGTTACAGTGGCTCCCAACGAGGGGCAAAGGAGGCGGATTCGGCTGTGATAAGGGAAAACCCTGTTTATTTACAATGTTCCTTCTTTTTTTCGTTCTTTCGGTCAAGGTCGACTTTTCAGTCATAGCTTTTCAGCCCTTTTCTCCCCCAAAGCAGAGGCACACACATCTTAAACCATTTCGTTAACGAGGCTTCATTCGCAACAGGTGCGCAACGAAGCCTCGCTTCCGTAACCCTTGCCACGGTCCTGTAGCTCCCTCTACAGGCCGAACGCTGCATGTCCCCCCACGATTGATTTGATTCATAACCATTTTTATTGACAATGAAGTGTATGGCGATAAAAGCTTATGATTGATGACAGGTAGACAGATTTGATTGATTATAAAATATTGCTCCTAGTCCCATGACAGAATTTCACAGTTAGATGTATTGCTCCTAGTCCCATGACAGACTTTGACAGTTAGATTGACATTCTTCCTCTTGTTGGCCTCAGATGGTGACCAAGAAGCACAGGGCCATGGGGGACAGGACAGTGAGTGGCTGTCTCGCCTTAAGACCTCTGCCACCACTGGGGTTTGGCCCTCTGATGTAGGGGACAGGCCAGCCCCAAGTCAGAATAGGTGGTATGCTCTCTACCAGAAGGTAAATTTTGTCTGTGAAATACACCAACAGATTAAACAGATATAGGCTAGGTTGTATATGCCATGACATTGAGCATACCATGTGGTTACAGATTGAGAAATATCCAGTGCAGACCCGCGGCCAGACATCGTTGTTTGGTGGGCCAGAGTTGTGTCTGTGGATTTCACTCCCAGAAGGTAATGAAGGGACATCAGATAACTATCAGATAAAGTAACTATTTGTCATGCTGAAATATCAGTAGTATTGATACTTGTTGTATCTGTATGTCTTCAGCAGCCAGCCAGTGTTCCACCGGCACCCACATCTGCCTCAGTGCCTGTTGCTGCCACGGTCCAGGGTCCAGTTCCACCTCGTGCCACGGCCCCTGCAGAGACCACAGCCTCAGTCCCTGCCAAGCCTGTGCAGAGTCCTCTGCAGCCTACATTGACTGTGTCAATGGTAAATATTTCCATAACATTTTGCCAAACGTTATCCATCCATTTTATCGCAGCACTGTTTTGTCATCATTTTATTCTGACCAATTTCACTTGCCATTCTTCTCTTTAGTTTTATAAATCCTGGTTTGGAGGGGCTTCTGGTGCTGCAGCCAAACCAAACCTTGTGGCTAGGTAGCCAGTTGAGGTATTACATGGATTTGTTCATCTTAATGTCTCTGTGTTATTAGTGTAACTCGTGTGACTAATGTGGCTTATGTCTACAATCACATAGGTACATGCACAATCACAATATCAATCAACCTAACAATCACAATATAGTCTCCTGGTGTACTCTACCTTTCCTCTCCCTCACAGTCTCTGTCCAGCCCTGCTACTACCTCTGCTGGTACTCCATGAGGACCCCCTCCTCTGTTCCCAAGTCCCTGTCCAGCCCTGCTACGGCCTCCATGAGGACCCCTTCCCCTGTACCCAAGTCCCTGTCCAGCCCTGCTATGGCCTCTTTGAGGACCCCTTCCCCTGTACTACCCATGTCCCCCTCCAGCCCTGCCTCCACCTATATTAGGACCATCTCCCCTTTCTCTCTGCCTCCATCCCCCTCTGCTTCGGCGTCTGTGAGGACCACCTCTACCTCTCAGGCTACTGCCAGCCCTGCAAGTGCCTCTGTAAGTGCTCTCTTTTTTACCTGTGTTTATGTTTGTGTGTGTGTGTGTGTGTGTGTGTGTGTGTGTGTGTGAGTGTGAGTGTGTGTGTGTGTTAAATAACTTTGATATTATTATTGCATGTGTAATTCACTGAGTTTGGCTTCTTTTCTTTTTTTTAAGGATGAGTCCGATGTGGGTGTTTTCCCTACTACTGGTCCTGCTGCGCCTCCTGGTCCTCTCCTTGGTCCTGCTGCCCCTCCTTGTCCTCTCCTTGGTCCTGCTGCCCCTCTTGGTCCTCTGCTTGGTCCTGCTGCCCCTCTTGGTCCTCTCTATTGTCCTGCTGCCCCTGCCTTTCTCGTTCAGGCGCCCGATTCATTCTGGCTGCCGGCAGAGATGAAGAAGACCATTCCACAGCAAGACCAGCGATGATCATCCACTCTGTGGGAGAACCAGAGGCTGCGGCCAAACTTGAAGCTCTGGTACGAGCCACCGGTACCAGGGCTCATTTACAACCAGGCCCCAACACCAGAGCACTTTTTCACCCACAGGCTCCTGGCGTGGATGCCCTACAATCTGTGGAAGGTCAGGGTGTGCTGCCCAGTGTGTAGGAGGCAGCTCACAGGTTTTTTTTGTGTTTATTTCACAAATCTTTTTTCAATTTTCAAATATAAATGTTTTATCTGAGTTTTATTCAATCAATTTGACACATTGCTAATAGCGAGTGATGCAGTCCATAACAGAAAGAAACAGAGGTCTGATCATTTTATAACTGATATCATTTCAGATGCTTAAACAAAATTACACACACAACTTGAATAGAGTAACAGACCTGTGGGCCAAAAGCACAGTCATTAAACATTGTTAAAACAACAGCAAGTATATATTTTTTGATTTCAAATATAAATCTTTTTATCTGAGTTCTACAAGAGAAAGAAACAGAGGTCTGATCATTTTATAAATTTGCCTGTTTTTATTTCTGGCGCTGGTGGGATTCGTACCGGTGACCTTCGGATCCACTCTTTCCCCCATTCAAAAGCGGAAAAGGCGAAATTTTTTATTTTTCTTTAATCGTTAGAATACATACTGACAAATAAACTAATAGATAATGGAAAATAAGCCTCAATTTCTCTCTCTCTCTTTATTTTCCCTCTTTTTTCTCCTTCCCCCCCCCCTTAACAGACTATTGTTCCCCAGCTTTGGCGCGAGTGGTTAAGGCGATGGACTGTTACTCCATTGTGCTCTGTATGCGTTGGTTCGAATCCCATCTTCTTAGCACAGCCTTGCTTCTTTTTCCGCTTGGATGACCGTGGGCGTGGAAACAGAGAAGACGGCGGCGGTGGAGAAACAATGCAAAGCATGCGGCACTTCCTTCGGAGGCCACATTCAGACGGGACATCGTCCAAAAGCTTTTTTGAGAACGGAGACAGCTTCAACATAGAAGGCAGAGGCGGGGTTCGAACCGAAAAGGACACCTAACTTGCATTGGCCGGGAATCGAACCCGGGTCAACTGCTTGGAAGGCAGCTATGCTCACCACTATACCACCAATGCGCTTATGAGACCATTCACGACCACCACATTCATATGCACTTCAGGACTCACCATTTCAACATTTTGCAGGGTCTTTGTTGTCATTTTTATTTCATGGGCTGGATTACTCAGTAAACAAGGGAGGGGGGGGGGGGGGGGGGGG
>NC_139654.1:50700159-50740159 GCF_951799395.1 Argentina silus
AAGGTGGCCGAGTGGTTAAGGCGATGGACTGCTAATCCATTGTGCTTTGCACATGTCGGTTCGGATCTCATTCTTGTCGCACAGCCATGCTTCTTTGCCAGCTTGGACGACCGTAGGCGTGGAAACAATGTAAAGCGTGCGGCACATGCTTCGGAGACCACATTCAGAAGGACGTCGTCCAACAGCTTCTTTGAGCACAGAGACAGCTTCAACCTAGGCGGGGTTCGAACCGACGCTTTCAACGAGACTGAAGTGTCATTCTTGCGCCTTTAGATACGCAGGCATGGGCCCCTCGGGAAAAGGACACTTAACTTGCATTGGCCTGGAATCGAACCCGGGTCAACTGCTTGGAAGGCAGCTATGCTCACCACGATACCACCAATGCGCTCATGAGACCAGGCAGGACCGCAACAATGATATGACCTTGAAACAGCCTTCTTCTAAACAGGAGATCCAGGGTTCGAATCCCAGCGGTGCCTCAGATTTCTGCTTGCACTCACAGCAAAATCCATCTTCAAGCACTGCTTTATTATTATTTTTAACAGTTTTAGACTTTTTGGTTACAGGGGAGAGATTACATTCCTGCTTTCACTCAGGCTCTGTGGCGCAATGGATAGCGCATTGGACTTCTAGGCTTCTCAGTGGTAGGGATTCAAAGGTTGTGGGTTCGAATCGCTTGATTCTGTTTGCTTCTTAATACAGTGGAACCTCGAGATACGAATGCCCCAATATACGAATGTTTTGAGTTATGAATAGAAATTTCGTAAAATTTTTGCTCTGAGATACGAATGAAAATTTGAGATACGAAACCTTTTTTTTCGCGAGAAGTGGCAGCCGCGCGCGAGAACTGGCAGCCGCCTGCACACGAACCCTTTTTAAAAAAAAATTGAGATACGAATGTTTTGACTTACGAAGGAAGTCTCGGAACGGATTAAATTCGTATCTCGAGGTTCCACTGTACAGATGACCTCTGGCAGGGTTTATTTTGAAACAGCCTTATCGTCTTCTTTCCTTTTGCTGCCGTTGTTCTAAAAAAATGTTTTGCCATTGGCCTATTGCCATTGCAGGTCTCTGTGGCGCAATTGGTTAGCGCGTTCGGCTGTTAACCGGAAGGCTGGTGGTTCGAGCCCACCCAGGGACGTCCTGATTTTGATACTCTCCCCACTGTCAAATCGTCTCTGGTTCGCCAGGATGGCCTTCCCCCATCGAATCTGATTTGGATTTGCAAGTTTACTGACAAATGGGTTGTGAAGACTCCATGCAGGCGCTGTGGCTTAGTTGGTCAAAGTGCCTGTCTAGTAAACAGGAGATCCTGGGTTCGAATCCCAGCGGTGCCTTACAGTTCTGCTTGCACTCAGAGCAAAATCCATCTTCAAGCTCTGCTTCATTATTATTTTTAACAGTTTTAGCGCATATAGCACATTGGACTTCTAGGCTTCTCAGTGGTAGGGAAGCAAAGGTTGTGGGTTCAAGTCCCACCAGAGTGGAGTTGTTCTTGTGGCAATGGATACCTTGTCATGGTTATGAGAAACCCTCCAATCAGGCAAAACACTCTTGGACCTGCACAGATACTGTTCTTTTAAAGAAACATGATATGTCCACAGGTTCCACTGAGATTAGAACTCAGATCACAGGATTCAGAGTTCTGAGTGCTAACCATTAGACCATGGAACCCTTGGCTGGAAGAATGTGATCCACTGAGCTCACCTATGAAGTCAAGGTAATCCGAAAGAATCCCTTCGGTCAGTCAAGGTATTTTTTTTTCTCTTTTGAATTCTCAAAACAATATCTTTTTGAAATGTGTGGAATTTCAGGGTAAACAGCTCCTCGTTAGTATAGTGGTGAGTATCCCAGCCTGTCACGCGGGAGACCGGGGTTCGATTCCCCGACGGGGAGAATGGCTTCTTATTCCTAGCATCTCATGGCCTGAAGAAGGATTTCTCTTACCTGCACAATGTCTCTTGCATTCCTTTCACTTCAGAGCACAAAAACAACAAACGTGTCTTTGTCGGGTTGAACCTCTATGTTTTTTGGCATTGTTTTTAAGAAACAGGCTGTTGCCAGAGGTTCCACCGAGATTTGAACTCGGATCACTGGATTCAAAGTCCAAAGTGCTAACCATTACACCATGGAACCTTGCTCAACCATTACAGAATGGAACCCTTCACTGGATGGAGTTGGTCCTGTGGCGATGGATACCTTGTCAAACCCTCCAATCAGGCAAAACACTTATGGACCTGCACAGATACTGTCTTTTTAAGGAAACATGACATGTCCACAGGTTCCACTGAGATTTGAACTCAGATCGCAGGATTCAGAGTCCTGAGTGCTAACCATTACACCATGGAACCCTTGGCTGGAAGAATGTGATCCACTGAGCTCACCTATGAAGTCAAGGTAATCCGAAAGAATCCCTTCAGTCAATCAAGGTATTTTTTTTCTCTTTTTAATTCTCAAAACAATATCTTTTTGAAATGTGTGGAATTTCAGGGTAAACAGCTCCTCGTTAGTATAGTGGTGAGTATCCCGCCTGTCACGCGGACACATCCCCCAGCCTGAGGCTCCATTGCGGGGGAGGGGCATCCATTAGTAGGTGGCTCGTTGGTCTAGGGGTATGATTCTCGCTTAGGGTGCGAGAGGTCCCGGGTTCAAATCCCGGACGAGCCCTCTTATTTAGCCTTTCACCAGCTCGGACGACTCCATCAAAGTGTCTTGGGTCGCCGCTTCAGCAGATGGGTCACCTTGCCAGCGTTGCGAACGCGAATGAGATAGTCCTTTTTTTATGCAGACAGTGCGGACAATTTCCACAACCTGAGGCTCCGTTGCGGTGGACGGGCAAGGTGTTGTCAGACGGTTCGTTGGTCTAGTGGTATGATTCTGAGTTTCTTCCCCCATGCCATCAGAATCGTCAACGATGACCCCACCAGTGCCCCCCTCAAGTCACTCACACATGCACTGTCATTCTAACACATATGCACACACATAATCATCCATCTGCTATTTATATTGCTTACTGGCTATACTGTTCATATTGTTTATACTGTTTATACTGTCCATACTGTATATTTTTTAGTACTTCTATTTTTATTTTATTGTATTTTAAAACTTATTGTGTTGTTGCACTACTCTGTGGCACTGTCACTTTTGCATTTCACTGTATACTTGTATGCACGTGACAAATAAAGAAATCTTGAATCTTGAATGATTCTCGCTTTGGGTGTGAGAGGTCCCGGGTTCAAATCCCGGACGAAACCTTTCACAAGCTGGGTCCACCAAGTGAAAGTCCTATGGTTCTACAGATGTTTCCCCAGGTAGCAGCAAAATTCCACTCTTAAAAAGCCTTTCTTCACGTCCTGGCTGTATGTATCCGGTGGAAAGGGCTGCCGGGCCAACACGAGATTAGGACAAGATGGCCGAGTGGTTAAGGCGATGGACTGCTAATCCATTGTGCTCTGCATGCGTCGGTTCGGATCTCATTCTTGTCGCACAGCCATGCTTCTTTGCCAGCTTGGACGACCGTAGGAGTGGAAACAGAGGAGGTGGAGAAACAATGTAAAGCGTGCGGCACATGCTTCGGAGACCACATTCAGACGGACCTCGTACAACAGCTTCTTTGATTTCGCCTTTCACCAGCAGGTACATTTTGTCCGTGAAATACACCAACAGATTAAACAGATATAAGCTATGTTGTATATGCCATGACATTGAGCATACCATTTGGTTACAGATTGAGAAATGTCCAGTGCAGATACGCGGCCAGACATTGCTGTTTGGTGGGCCAGAGCTGTGTCTGTGGATTTCACTCCCAGAAGGTAATGAAGGGACATCAGATGTAACTATTGGTCATGCTGAAAAAGGATCCCATTATCAGTAGTATTGATAATTGATACAGTTGTATCTGTATGTCTTCAGCAGCCAGCCAGTGTTCCCCTGGCACCCATATCTGCCTCAGTGCCTGCTGCTGCCATGATCCAGGGTCCAGCTCCATCTCGTGCCATGGCCCCTGCAGAGACCACAGCCTCAGTCCCTGCCAAGCCTGTGCAGAGTCCTCTGTGGCCTACATTGACTGTGTCAATGGTAAATATTTCCATAACATTTTGCCAAACGTTATCCATCTATTTTTATCGAAGCACTGTTTTGTCATCATTTTATTCTGACCAATTTCACTTGCCATTCTTCTCTTCAGTTTCATAAACCCCGATTTGGAGGGGCTTCTGGTGCTGCAGCCAAACCAAACCTTGTGACTAGGAAGCCTGTTGAGGTATTACATGGATTTGTTCGTCTTAATATCTCTGTGTTATTAGTGTAACTCGTGTGTGACTAATGTGGCTTATGCCTACAATCACATAGATACATGCACAATCACAATATACTCTCCTGGTGTACTCTACCTTTCCTCTCCCTCACAGTCTCTGTCCAGCCCTGCTACTACCCCTGCTGGTACTGCCAATAGATTAGATTAGATTAGATTAGATTAGATTAGATTAGATTAGATTAGATTAGACTCAACTTTATTGTCATTGTGCAGAGTACAAGTACAGAGACAACGAAATGCAGTTAGCGTCTAACCAGAAGTGCAAAAAAGCAGAAAAGTACAGTATATACAGGTAGTGCAGTATAATAGTGCAGTATAGTATAAGTAGTGCAGTGTATTGGTTCAGTATATGAATTAGCAGTAGCATTATAGCAGAATAAATAGGATGCAGTATGAACAGTGTAAGCAGCATATGAGCTGTATAGGCAATGCAGTCTAGGTATACGTATTAACAGTAACATTAGAGTAAATAGCAGAATAAATATGGAATGCCATATGAACAGTATAAACAGGTATGTACAGTATGTACAGATATGTGCAGTGTATTAATAGTAGTATTAAAGAAAAATATAAGGATATGTGCATTATGAACAGTATAGACAGATTATGAACAGTATAGACAGATATGTACAGAAGAGCAGTGGTATGGAGTAAGAGCAGTTTGTAATTGCAATTGTCCGGGGGGGGGGGGGGCCTTCTTGATCAGGGTAGAGGTGTTGAGGGTCCAGGAGAGATCCTCAGAGATGTGGACACCCAGAAACTTGAAGCTGGTGACTCGCTCCACCTCAGTCCCGTTGATGAGGATGGGGGTGTGTGTGCCAGCTTTTGACTTCCTGAAGTCCACAATGAGCTCTTTGGTCTTCCTGGTGTTGAGAGCCAGGTTGTTGTCGTTGCACCACACTGTTAGGTGCTGGACCTCCTCCCTGTAGGCAGGAGTGCTACGGCCTCCATGAGGACCCCTTCCCCTGTACCCAAGTCCCTGTCCAGCCCTGCTACGGCCTCCATGAGGACCCCTTCCCCTGTACCCAAGTCCTTGTCCAGCCCTGCTACGGCCGTCTATGAGGACCCCTTCCCCTGTTGAACAAGATTCAAAGTGTTTATTATCATATGCACAGTAGAAAACACGTTTCCCTGTACAATGAAATTCTTGCTTTACTGTCCGCAGAATGCCAACCAATGTAAAATGTACAATACTAAAAAATATACAATATATACTAAACAAAATGTACAAGATAACAAAATTTAAGGCAGCATGTGATAATAAAAAAGCAACAATAATAATAATAATAAAACAGTGCAAATGTAAACAGTGCAATTATGCATGTGCAAACTGAAGTCGGGTTCAGTTATGAGGTAGTACAGTTATATGAGGTAGTCAATGATTATAATCTCCTATGCGTTGTTTAGGAGTCTGATGGCAGTGGGAAAGAAGGAATTCTTTAGTCTGGTGGTCCTGCATTTAACACTTCTGTACCTCCGGCCTGAGGGTAGAAGTGTGAACAGTCCGTGTTGGGGGTGGGTGGGGTCCTTGAGGATGGATGGCTCTCCTGTGGACTCTGCGGTGGTAGATGCTCTGCAGAGAGGGCAGTGGAGTCCTGGTGATTTTCTCAGCGGTCTTCACCACTCTCTGCAGGCGTCTGCGGTCCATAGCAGTAGTGCTGCTGTACCACACAGTGATACAGCTGGTTAGGATGCTCTCAACAATGCAGCTGTAGAAGTTGCTGAGGATCTTGGGCGACATGCCAAACTTCCTCAGCCTCCTCAGAAAGTACAGCCGCTGTTGGGCCTTCTTAACCAGCTGTGTGGTGTTAAGTGTCCAGGTGAGGTCCTCGCTGATGTGGACGCCCAGGTATTTGCCCAGGTATCACCCTCTCTACTTCGAGTTCCCGGATGTACAGTGGCCGATGAGGTCCCCTCTTCTTCCTCATGTCCACTATCATCTCCTTGGTCTTGTCCGTATTGAGGGTGAGGTTGTTGTCCTCACACCATGCTACCAGACTGGCCACCTCCCTCCTGTAAGCCGATTCGTCCCCGCCAGTGATGCATCCTATCACTGCGGTGTCGTCCGCAAACTTTAGGATGATGTTGTCCTTGTGGGAGGCGACACAGTCAAGGGGTGAACAGGGTGTAGAGGATGGGGCTGAGGACGCATCCCTGTGGAGTGCCAACATTTGTAATAATGCTGGCTGAAGTCCTATTACCAATCTGACAGACTGGGGCCTGCCAGTCAAAAAGTCTAGGAGCCAGTCACAGAGGGTGGGGTGCAGGCCAAGTGTGGACATTTTGTGGATGAGTCTGTGGGGGATGACCGTATTAAAAGCGGAGCTGTAGTCTATAAAGAGCATCCTGATGTAGGAGTCTTTGTTTTCCAGGTGAGAGAGGGAATACTGGAGGACAGCAGCGATAGCGTCTGAGGTGGACCTGTTGGGCCGGTAGGCATACTGCAGGGGGTCTAGGGTGTCCGGTATGCTGCTCTTAATGTGTGCCAGTACCACTCTCTCAAAACACTTCATGATGATTGGAGTGAGTGCTACTGGCCTGTAATCATTCAGGCAGGCAGGTTTTTACCTGTGTTTGTGTGTCTATTTGTGTCTGTTTCTGTGTGTGTGTGTGTGTGTGTGTGTGTGTGTGTGTTAAATAACTCTGATATGATGATGCATGTGTAATTCACTGAGTTTGGCTTCTTTTTTTTTTTTTTTTTTTAAAGATGAGTCCGATGTGGGTGTTTTCCCTACTACTGGTCCTGCTGCCCCTTCTGGTCCTCTCCTTGGTCCTGCTGCCCCTCCTGGTCCTCTCCTTGGTCCTGCTGCCCCTCCTGGTCCTCTCTATTGTCCTGCTGCCCCTGCCTTTCTCGGTCAGGCGCCCGATTCATTCTGGCTGCCGGCAGAGATGAAGAAGACCATTCCACAGCAAGACCAGCGATGATTGCATCCACCCTGTGGGAGAACCAGAGGCTGCGGCCAAACTCGAAACTCTGGTACGAGCCACTCTAACCAGGCCCCAACACCAGAGCACTTTTTCACCCACAGGCTCCTGGCGTGGATGCCCTACCATCTATGGTAGGTCAGGGTGTGCTGTCCAGTGTGTAGGAGGCAGCTCACAGGTTTTTTGTGTTTATTTCAATAAAAAAAAATCTATTTTCAAATATAAATCTTTTATCTGAGTTTTATTCAATCAATTTGACACATTGCTAATAGCGAGTGATGCAGTCCATAAGAGAAAGAAACAGAGGTCTGATCATTTCAGATGCATAAACAAAGATACACACGCAACTTGAATAGAGCAACAGACCTGTAGGCCCATAGCACAGTCATTAAACATCATTAAAACAACAGCAAGTGTTCTTAAACTTCTGTTTGTTATGTCACAAGAAGCAAGATATTGGCTCTTGAATTTACACAAAACAACACTTTGGGGGACTTTGCCTGTTTTTATTTCTGGCGCTGGTGGGATTCAAACCGGTGACCTTCCGATCCACTCTTCCCCCCCATTCAAAAATGGAAAAGGCAATATTTTTTATTTTTCTTTAATCGTTTAGAATACATACTGATAAATAAACTAGTAAATAATGGAAAAGAAGCTTCAATTTCTCTCTCTCTCTTTCTCTTCCCTTAGCATCAAGCTGGGGAACAATAGTCTGTTAAGGGGGGGGAAGAAGGGGGCAGAAGAAAAAGGAGAAAAAAGAAGAAAACGAAAGAGAAATTGAGTCTTCTTTTGCAACTTTCATCACACAAATACATGTGTAACAACACACTTTAATTTCAGTAAGCAACATTGCTGGTCTTTACTTTGTTCTGTTCAAATACGTAGACTCAATTTTGTAAACTGTGCGCTGTGAGCAGGGTTCGAACCTGCGCGGGGAGACCCCATTGGATTTCGAGTCCAACGCCTTAACCTCTCGGCCATCACAGCTATACTGGCTTCTGCACTGCCTGGTCTGTAGTAAAGACAAAATCTTTTCAAGATCTAGACACGGACCAGAGTTTGCTTATTAAGGAAGCCTCATATAGAGACTTTTGAATATCAATTCACAGAAGCCATGTTACGAGGATGCAACTTACATTACACAAATACATGCGCAACAACACTTTGAGAAAGCAAAGGAATCCCATTGGATTTCGGGTCCTTATCCTTAACCACTCCGTCATCACAGCTGCCCTTAGCCTTTCATTGTTGTTTAAATGTTTCTACGTTACTTCTTCAAATTTGAAAGGGCCATGGGCTACACAGGAAAGGAGGTCCCAAAGACATTGGGAACCACAATTGCATTTTACACCACCACGCAATTGCGTCTCAACAACTCATTTTTCCAAAGGTGGACCAACATGTCATCCTTTAAGAGGGATGTCGTTTCCCCTGCGCTGTGAGCAGGGTTCGAACCTGCGCGGGGAAACCCCAATGGATTTCAAGTCCAACACCTTAACCACTCGGCCATCACAGCTTCCCTTTGCATGTCATTGTTCCTTACACTTTTGTACATTTTGAAACATGAAAATGACACAGCCTTGCAGGCAAAGGGTTTGAAAGGAAATGCCAAAGGCATTGGGAAATATGTTTGATTTTAAAGCAAACGCCTTAACCATCCTGCAATTGCAGCTCGATTTGTTTTACATCAGGTTTCCAAAAGTGGGCCGACATCTTGTACATAAATAGGGACACAGCTGTGTTTACGCTGAGAGCAGGGTTCAAAGCTGCACAGGGAGACCCCATTGGATTAGTAATCCTACGCCTTAACCTCTTCGCCATCAAAGCTCCCTGGTGATTTTTATTGTTTTCTAAGTTACTTCTTCACGTGTGAACGGGCCATGGTCGCACAGGAAGCAATCCTAAAGGCATTGGGAACCTCATTTGTTTTTCTTCTGGAAGGTATTTTTCTATTTCGATCACAGCTACCCTTAGCATTTTATCGTTACTTACAGTAAGTTACTTCTTGACATGTGAAAGGGACTTACAGGAAGGGTTTGAAAGGAAATAACAAAGCACTTATGCATAAGGATTCATGAGTTTATTGACTATTAAAGTGATGTTACAGGAAAATTTGTATGATCTCAGTTTACAGTTCTAAACGTAGCGCTAATAAGCAGACACGGGTCCCTGTCACATGCCCTTAGTGTGGTGTGTATGCGTGTGGATTCCATGCAGCCCAATGCCATGGGCACACTATACAAAATGAAAGTGACACTTAACAGTAATGCTGCTTCTAAAGTTGACGCTGTTAAACTAGGGATTCCGTGGCTGAATGAGATAAAACAGTGATTCGATTCATAGATTATATTTGTACGAACTACGCATTGATTCATTGATTCAATTCAGACACAAAACAAGAGGTTTCAAAAATACAGAAATAGTCACGATATTCTCTTTTAATGATTCATTCGTAGATAATGACAATTAAAGTAGTTTGAAAATATGTGGCTGCGCTGTTACTAATGCTTTATAAATGCAACACATGCTTATAATGTGCAAACTGAATTATGAACCCATTATAACGGAAACCCCTTTGTGTGAAGTGTCACCAAAAGAAAAGAAAACAGAGACAGGAAATACATTTGAGCTACTCTATTACTCATTTATTTGCAAATATATATTCTAAGTATCTGTAGGATGAAAGTAAAGTGGCAAAGACACAAATCAGTGTAAGGTTTAGGTATGTTAACGGACCCAGGTGCGGTGCAGAGAAAGAGAGGCGGACAAGTAGTTAGCGGTACTAAACAAAAGGATCTTTACTTTGGATGAGTAGTCAAAACAGGACACAAAAATAGGGACTCAATGCTCGAAATCAAAGAGGAGATCACAGTCTCAAAACAGTACTTGTATACTCGTATGACTTACGCTCACAAAGCGACCAACAAAGGTGAAGACGAAGCGGGAGTGAAGGGAAGTGAGGGTACATATTGCATGAGTGACAATTACACACAGGTGCTGGTGATAAGTATGTGATTGAGGTGGCACAGTGGACGGACGGAGGGAGGCAAGTAGGGGGACGCACTGGGAAGCACAACCCCCATCCGTAACAAATCAGTGAGGCTCCTGTGGTCCTGCAGATCGGGGGGGTGGGGGGGGGGGACATAACAAGAAGACGTGAGGTTATTTTTTAAACTTTAACTGGAATACTTATTGGATTTCACTGAAGAACTTCCCATTCTTTGGGGTGACCGATGAGGTCTGACCCTATGGAATTCCTAAGAGAGAAAGAAAGAGAGAGAGAGAGGGGAGGGGGAAGTGAAAAAATAATGGTCAGAATACAATTACTTACAATCATTTAAACTACTTTTTCCTATTACTTAAAAGCCTGTGTGTGTGTGTGTGTGTGTGTGTGTGTGTGTGTGTGTGTGTGTGTCTAGGAGGACTCCATGAGGAGCTGGAGGTGGTGCTCCAGGAGGCTGGAAACTCCAATGACCAGAGACTGGTTTGAAGTACCAGGGAACCTCCAGAAGCATCATCAGCCCGCCCTGAGTTAAGGCTCTGAGTTACTGCTAATTCACAGTATCCATTTAAACTGAACTATAGATTGGATGCTAAATGCTAGAGAGAAGGAACAGTAACAACATCAGAACATGTCTGTACTTTCAGCTGCACCAGCCATCTCTCAGCCTCTGATTCCATGTTGCTGGCAGGCAGGCAGGCAGGAGTGCAGAAGAGAGTACAGACGCTCCACAAACCCACCAGGTTGCTAACAGGAAACACAAGAGAGAGAGCAGAGAGTCATATGGACTTGTCAACAAAGTCACAGTGAAAGAACTGTACTAACCACCACCAGGGGCCTCCCCACCATCACCCCAAACTGAACCAGCTCATAGATGATGTCTAACAAAAGACAAACACATTTAGAACAAAATAGCAATGATATTAAAAAGAAGGTATTAATACAGGTACAGGTATTCGATGCGAGACTATTGAATTGCCTCGACAGCTCATCCAGAATGCTGCCGCCAGTCTGGTGTTCAAACTCCCCAAATTCTCCCATGTCACTCCCCTCCTCCGCACCCTTCACTGGCTCCCGGTAGCAGCTCTCATCAGATTCAAGACCCACGACTGGCCGCCTGGCACCGCCGCCCCTTCGGTCATGGCTTTTCACTGTCCTGGCGACCCGCTGGTAGAATGAGCTTCCTACTGCTGTCATGACTGCAGAGTCACTACCAATCTTCCGCTGTAGATTGAAGACCTACATCTTAACGGTCCCTCCTACAAGTTTCTCTCCTGATAATAATAAAAATGTCCTTCTTCTAGCATTGTGACTGCCTATGGCCACTGGTCCGAGCATTGATTACTTTATCTTATGATGACTGATGGATAGATGATTCACTTACTTAGACAAATGTATTTGTTGTCAGTCACTTTGGATAAAGGCATCTGCTAAATGCCATAAATGTAATGTAAATGTCCTCATGGATCAGTCCTCTCTACGGACAATAATGACATTGCACCACTGAATATGTGTTGCTAGAATACGAAATAACATAGCGCAAGGCCAAAATGTACATTCCTTGGCAAAATGCATGGAGCTGGCTAGCAAGCTTGCTAGTTCAAGCTAAAGGCTTAAAGCGGGCGAGCTAACTCTTAGAAACTGTCAACGGGTTACTTAGCCATCTAGCAGCTAACAATGCTACCATTGCTTCTCGCAAAATAGTCATTGCACAAACAATGTGTTCGATATGTGTCTACTGTAAAATGTAATTAAATGCCACATACCGTTTTCGAAGTCGCTGTCGCTTCCCTCTTCACGATCTCGAACCCTGCAAAAAAAGAAGACACGAACAACAACCTGTCATAGAGACGGCAGGCCGCAGTCCACGCACTCTCGCAGTCAAACCTGAAAAACACCGAGGCATTTTTCAGTGCCTTTCGTTGCTTATGCTAAATCTCAACTGAAGTTTGTTGTTATCTGGAGCGGATTGAACATTCCATAGAATGTTGCTGATGTTCTACATTGAAAGGTTGCATAGCAACACACAGTTTTGAAAATAACGAGTAATAATCATACATGACACATATCATGAACACTTTTCAAAAATGCGTTACCATGTGACCTCTAGAAATAGAACACGAGCAACATTCTATGTTTGATCCAGCGCTACGCAGCAACACACCTCTGATGATGTTGACATTGACTAGATCCAGCTGGTCTTCTGAGCGCTGGCATTACTACGCCATTAGCATTAGCAACGAAAGGTACTGAGAAACGCCTCGGTGTTTTTCAGGTTTGCTGCGGGACTGCGTGGACTGCGGACTGCCATTTCTACGACAGGTTGTTGTTCCTGTTTCCTTTTTGAGAGGACAGCGACCTCGAAGCAGGTATGTCACGTTCAATTACATTTTACAGTAGACACATAGTCAATAAATGCATCTGTGTAATGGCATGACTGTTAGTCCGTCAGTAGCTACGGTGGTAGCATAGTTAGCTTTAGCTTGAACTAGCTCGCTTGCTCGTCACCTACGTGTGCTGTGTTGTTTTAGCAACACATATCGAGTGGTTGTCTAACTATCGTTCAGATATTGTCAAACTATCTTTCAGATATGGTCCAACTATCGTCACATACCCTCTCCGAAGTCGCTGCCGTCGCTTCCCTCTGCACGATCGCGAACCCAACAAAAAAGAAAACACGGACGTAAAAACGGCAGGCAGCAGTCCAAACCTGAAAAACACTGAGGCATTTTTCAGCCCGTTTTGCTCTAAAAATCAGCTGGTTTGTGTCGATGTAAACATCAACTGAAGTTGTTATCTGGAGCGGATTGAACATTCCATAGAATGTTGCTAATGTTCTATATCGAAAGGTTGCATAGCAACACATAGTTTTGAAAATAATTAATAATAATCATAGATGTATCATAAAGACTTTTCAGAAATGCGTTACCATGTGACCTCTAGAAATAGAACATGAGCAGCATTCTATGGAATGGTTGATCCGGCGCTACACAGCAACACACTTCTGTTGATGTTTACATTGACGAGACCCCGCTGGTTTTCTGAGAGCTAGCATAACTAAGCCATGAGCATTAGCATTACTAAGCCATGAGCATTAGCAACGAAAGGTACTGAAAAATGTCTCGGGTGTTTTTCACTATTGGATGCGGAATGCGTTGTTAGAAATTATATTTGATAAAAACAGTTTATTATTGCTATAATAAAAATACATTACTGCAGTGTGCTAAATTTACTAATGTGATGGTCTGTTGATAAATGGGATGAATCAAGCATTAGTCCCATAGTACGTTGGATTAATACATAGAGAGGTTAAGCCAGGTCATCAAGAAAGATGTCGCAACACACGCTTACACAAAGAGCAAAAGTGGAAAAGTACCAGGCTAGGGGGGACATACCAGAGTAGGTATCTTATCTCTAACAGGGTGCTGACTCCGCAGATGGGACGAATGGTGTGACCAGCCCGTGAACAACAAGGGATGCCAAGTCTAAACCACGGTTCCTCCCCAACCAAATAGCCAATCACAATCACTTTGTTTACTGTAAATGCTTTGTTTGACTGTTTGAATGCATCCATTTTTGGAGGGTTGGTTCCAGATTAACAGCTTGCTGACTGTGATTTTCTTCTCCAAAAGTGGTCCTTGTACAAGCCATTGCCCGGAGGAAGGGACTCAGCAGCCAAAGGAATGCGAGGAGGCAGGTTAATCTCCTGGTGCAGCAAGGACCCTGTGCGTATATTAGAAATATTTCTGTTACATATGATGGTAAACAGACACTAGGGAGATTCTCATTGTCTGACAACAAGAATGAGGGAGTCTAAACTGTGACCATCACTGACCTGTCTGAACAGGATGCTGGGCCATACTGGTGTGGAGTGAATGTTAAGAGAACCAAAGCGGGCTTCATCGCACTGATTAGTCAGGTGCAACTGCATGTTGAAGGTGAGTGTAAGCTGGTCTTCTTGTTCATCATTAATGCACTGATGTTGTGTAGCAGAGGCAGACCTATTCCTCAATAATGATGATGCATGCACTATGATAATGATCCATAGCCATAGAAAATGTCTACATCCTCATTATTATTACATTTATTACCAATAAATACTTCTAACAGGTATGAACATGATGAATCGAACTCAAAACAAGTGGTCGCATGACCAACTAACATAAGTTAACATTACATTATATCTGACTCCAAAGTATATTTCATGGGTTAACAATGATAGACAATACTTTGCTCATCCCTGTGTGACAGACAATCCATCATATCGGATCCTAGATTCATTAAGAATACCCAAAATGCTATTTTACTTGCCCTCAAGTTAAGATAAATTGTCTTGTGAGGAGTTTACGCTCATGCCAATAGCAGTAGCTAACTATCTCTACGTCTCGATGATGATTGTGGTGGAAGTCTAGGATTTACCACTCTGTACTTTAGCTCTTCGGAGGTAAGAATCAAGAAACAAGTCCTGAGTAGCCACAATATCTGAGTCCGGTATTTATTGCTTGCAAACAAGAGACAAGAGCGTAACAGCAGCCCAGCGTAGAACCGGGGGTCCGTTCAGCACAAGTCTAAAGAGACAATGATCAGGTTCGTCTTTTATACAGTTTAAACATAACACAGGCGCCGCCAAGGCTATCGGCTGATGGGCCTGTGCTTACGTGAGAAAGGGCGGGAGAGAATGAACAATGGGGAGACTTTCTTATTGATTAATCGCCGTTCAACATTTCACACCTATCGACAGGATGCGCCTGTCCCCCCACTATTGCTCTCTCCTACCACTCCCTCAGAGATCACCGCTGTTCATGTGGTAAATCATACAGTGCTTCTCAGAACAATGGCTATAGAACTTTAGAGGAGTGGCAAGAGAAAATGTCATCACAGTAGTTACACAAGTTGTATCAGTCATATGAAAGTGTATAACCTGAAAATAGTTCTATGAATGTATTTTCCATAACATGATGCATGTGAACATTCAACATTCAATGAGAGAACCTGGTCATGATTATGTTGTGCTGTATTAACAGAAGCTTTATCTAGCGCACAACCTCACATTAATGCACATAGGAAGAATGAGAATAGAGTATCAACAAAATAACCAATTTAACAGTTTCAAAGCAACATATGACCCAAAACTCAAAGAACATCTTCCTGTCCTTCTCCTTAAGTATCATTCCCAACAAAGGACAAGGTGTGAGACACATTACAATTGCAAAGGAATTGACAAATGGCGAGGATGCGATTTCTTCAGGATGTCCGCCAGGCACGCTCATTCAACTGTAAATAGATATACACATTTAAATCAAGGCTGGCGCCATCAAAATCCATCTGCAGAAAAATCAGTCTTGTGAACTAGATTCAAGTCACAGTGGCTGTGAAAAAAACGTCAACATATGAATTATTGTTTATCAGCTCCAGATCTAGTTATTCTGAGAAACCTAACTCTAATGATATCAGCACTTCCTTTTTGTGTTTTTTTTACTGTGCTGTGTCTCTGTAGTGAGCTGTGAGATCTGAACATGCTCAGTGTTGACATAGCAGTCTACGATGTGGTGAGAATGAGTTGTGGATTTTGCTCGTTTATTTTTGACTGAAGTGAAAAAACATTATTCAACTATTATTTTGCACCTGCATGTTGAAGGTGAGTCTAATCTGGTCTTCTAGTCCATCATTAATAAATGTACTGTTGTGTAGCAGAGGTATTCTGCAGACTTAGTCCTCAATAATGTGAATGCACTATGATAATGATTGAAATGTAATATTTTGACCAATGAATTTCACAGATTGGAGCTAATTCAAATCAGACAATGTGACCGAAACACGTTGAGAGGATTGCCATGGTGTGGTGTGTTTATCCTTGTGTCCATGTGAAAAGGGGATTACCCCAGACTGACACACTTCACCATCAGAAATCTGAAAGTAGAGGATGCTGGGACAAACTGGTGTGGATCTGACCGAACCATGAAGCCTGCCGACGACACCAGGATTCACCTCTCTGTGGGTAAGTGCTTGAAAACACAATTCTGCTTCCTCCTACAGTTAGTCACATTCAATGATCTGTCACATCAACCCGGGCCGACTGCTTGGAAAGCAGCTATTTTCACCACGGGGTCTTTCTTGTCACCTTTTTTTCATGGGCTGGATTACTCAGTAAACAAGGGAGGGTGGGGGGGTGAGAAAAATTTTACAACAATGCACACACAGTGGAAGTAAACTCCCTGCTTTTTGCCGACTGGGCGGAAACGTCCCCCAACCTGAGGCTCCATTGCGGGGAAGGGGCATCCGTTAGTAGGTGGCTCGTTGGTCTAGGGGTATGATTCTCGTTTAGGGTGCGAGAGGTCCTGGGTTCAATCCCCGACGAGCCCTCTGATTTAGCCTTTCACCAGATCGGACGACTCCATCAAAGTGTCTTGGGTCGCCGCTTCAGCAGATGGGTCACCTTGCCAGCGTTGCGAATGAGTCCTTTTTATGCAGACAGTGCAGACACTTCCCACAACCTGAGGCTCCGTTGCGGTGTAGGGGCAAGGTGGTGTCAGACGGTTCGTTGGTCTAGTGGTATGATTCTCGCTTCGGGTGTGAGAGGTCCCGGGTTCAAATCCTGGACGAGCCCTTTGACGAAAACTTTCACAAGCTGGGTCCACCAAATCAAAGTCCTTTGGCTCAATGGTTCAACAGATGTTTCCCCAAGTAGCAGCAAAATTCCACTTTTAAAAAGCCTTTCTTCACGTCCTGGCTTTAAGTATCCGGTGGAATAGGCTACCAGGCCAATACGAGCGTAGGTCGAGGTGGCCATGTGGTGAAGGCGATGGACTGCTAATCCATTGTGCTCTGCACGCGTGGGTTCGAATGCCATCCTCATCGCACAGCCATGCTTCTTTGTCAGCTTGGACGACCGTGGGCGTGGAAACAGAGGAGGTGGAGAAACAATGTAAAGCGTGCGGCACATCCTTCGGAGACCACATTCAGACGGACGTCGTCCAACAGCTTCTTTGAGCACGGAGACAGCTTCAAACTAGGCGGGGTTCGAACCGACGCTTTCAACGAGACTGAAGTGTCATTCTTGCGTCTTTGGATACGCAGGCATGGGCCCCTCGGGAAAAGGACACCTAACTTGCGTTGTTGTGTGCCAAAGTGTGAATGTGTATTTCAGAGAATAGCTAAACAAGGAGAACCCATACTTTTCAACAAGATCTGCACAGAGCTCTTCATCACAGAGGGAGATGCAGAGGTCAAACCTGAACATTTGGTGAGGAAGATTAAGGCAGCATCCAAAAGACCATACTGTATAGTGAGGGGTTAGTATACTGTATAGAGTAATTTAAGGTACCTCTGGAGAAAAGAATAAAGGAAATATGTCACAGGACTATTATACCCTAATCAGAGTACAGTGCTGAAACAAGGCATCAAAATCTAATTCTGACATGTAGCCACTGTAGAGACCCTGCTGTACTCCTCTGAGGGTTAAATGGATTGCTAAATTCTGCCCCAGGATCAGTTTCATTTGTTTCCCAGTTCAGTTAGGCTTGAGGCTCAGAGAACTGACGAACTGATCCTTGATCTGTACGGTAGGTGGGGGAGATGTCTCCAAAGAGCAGCATGGGCTCATCTATGGCCTGATTCCAATCCACTCCCTTGCCCCTTCCACTGACTCCTACACCTTCAATGACTGAGTACAGTATGTGCACCTTAAAACCTGTATCCACAAAGTGTCTCAGAGTAAGAGTGCAGGTCCTACCTGATCCTAGATCAGCACAACCTCTGCTAATTAATGTATTGGTTCTAACCCTAACCCTAAATACACATTGACACATTCACAATGTTTTTTCACTTTTTTTGGACCACTCTTTTCTCATGAACCATGTTATATTTTGTTATGTTCATTTGTCTCATTACTTCATAGATAATGTATTCATTTGCGTGACGGTAAACCTGCACACTTTTAGCTCAGCAGGACATGGAATTAGAAGGGTTACAGTAAACGTGTATGTTTTTAGGTCAGCAGCACTTCAGTCAGAAACAGTCTTAGTTAACATTGTAGCAGTGTGACCATACTCGTGCCCTGCGTACATATTTAGACAGGGCAGCATTTAACCTCATATGAACAGTTTGATTTCAAATTCAAACTTTTAAAATATCGAGCCAAAAGAAGAAAGAATGCTTCAATGTCCCAATACAAACGCAGGTCAATGTATTCTCTGTAACAACGGCACATTTTCACACAAGTCCCACTCATACCTTGAATTTGAAATGACTTGTGCTCCCGTTAGAGATGGTGAGTTGAGATAATCAGATTAGATGGGAACTTGTGGCGGAAGAAGCGAAGTGGTATAAGAAGCACATCAATTTCTGAGAGTAGGAAGAGTTCCAGTAATACTCAACTGAAGACTCAACTAAATGAGCCCTAGAGTTGAATTAAAAACTCTCAAACATACATACACACACGGACAAACACGCATGCACGCCCGCACACATGGACACAAACAAACAAACACACACACACACACACACACACACACACACACACACACACACACACACCTGCATGCACACATGCACAAACACATAAATGCATGCATGCACAGAGTCTGTGCCACAGACACTCAAATTCACACACGCGCGCGCGCATACACACGCACACACACGCACACACAAACACACTGAATTATGGGAAAGTTTGGCAATGAGATTCGTCCTCATTGTCAAACTTAATAAATTCCGCACACTCAACTTTTGAACTCCTTTGCTAGTCATTCTATCATGTAATTATGATATTCGCTGAAAAAAATAACTACCAATCAGTTGGTAGAGCATGGCCCTAACCCTAACCCTAACACATATATACTGGAATGTATGCACTCACTGCAATGTAAGTGGCTTTGGATAAAAGCGTTAGCTAAATGGCATATGTTCTTCTTATTATATTGTTTGAGGCTGAAAGGTTTTCCTGACCCATTGTAAGCATGGTAAGACAATGGCCTCTGGAGTGTCACAGTCAGACGCCCTGTATGACACCCTGGTATCTGGAGTGTCCCTGCAGCTCAGCACCTCTCTCATCCACCCAGATCACACTGACTCTACTAAAGCACCCTCCATGTACAAAACCGGTGAACACTTGTGTGGTTCTGTCACTGGTGATACTTGTCAAGTATCGAAATAAAAATGACCCCGCCAAGCCACAGTTTGTAATAAAGTCGTAAGTTTACTCACTCTGATTGTTCCTCTGGTGGCTGTCTTCTTGGGTCTAAAGCTTGTGATATGTGCCTTCCAAAAAACCTAATAAATGCACTTTTCAACTACTCAGGTTATATACTACGGAAGCGATCAAAGGGAGTTAGCGAGCTAACTTTAGCTCCAACTCCAACAAAGCCCATATCCACAAAGTGTCTCAGAGTAAGAGTGCTGATCTAGGATCAGGTCCCCCACCTTTCCATGTCATCTTATTCAATCTGATCTAAAAGGCTAAACTGATCCTAGATCAACTTTCCTACTTTAAGATGCTTTGTGAATATGAGCCCTGGTGAACACTGAAGACATAGGAGCTAGGTGAAGGGACCGAAATAGAACTGGCCCAATACATGACAATCACCTGGTTTGGGGCAGTTCATCCTTGTTGTGTAAACAGCTACAATGACAACCAGAAAGGTCATTGTCGCAAAGAACACGACTGATGGACAACCACTCACTACGTTTCACTACCTTTGGACTGCTTTGCTTGAATTAGAGCTGCAAGAAACAAGTAGCTCTCCCCGTCGGGGAAAGGAACCCCGGTTTCCCACGTGACAGGCAGGGATACTGCCCACGATACTAACGAGGAGGTGGTATGGGAGGCCTGGGTTCGATTACCAACATGGGCAGAGGAGGTGGTTTGGAAGGCCTGGGCTCGATTCCCAGCCTGTGCACAAACACTTTTTGCCTAAATCCTTTGCTCACCTGGTGTTTCAAGCCAAACTAGCTATGTTTTGTGAACTGGTTATTGACAGTTTTCATTTTACCCAATTATCTCACTACAATAATGCTACGGCTACAGAGAGAAAGCGCCATGGTCCTGGAATGGTGAGAATAAATGTGTTTCCGCCCGGTTTCGAACCGGGGACCTTTCGCGTGTGAGGCGATCGTGATGACCACTACACTACGGAAACTACACACCCTTTGATGATCAACTTTTCTTTTGGTTCAAAGACATACAACCAAGTTTTAATTGATCAGTTGGGGAATTGAACCACGGTCTCGCGCTAAAGTTAAGTCTTAAACTCACTCAAAATTCCCCATTCATTCTCTATCCTTGCTGACATCTAAGCATTGGTGGTTCAGTGGTAGAATTCTCGCCTGCCACGCGGGAGGCCCGGGTTCGATTCCCGGCCAATGCATGAACACTTCTTTACGGCCGTTGGAAACCACCGATATATGTAAATATCCATTCTTCAAGGCCAAATCCGGCTGACATGGAAGCATTGGTGGTTCAGTGATAGAATTCTCGCCTGCCATGCGGGAGGCCAGGGTTCAACTCATGAATTCATGAAAAGGACATTTACATTAACACTTCATGAGGACCTTTGATAATTGTAAACCACAGTTAAACACTCACTGGCCACTTTATTAGGTACACCTTGCTAGTACTGGGTTGGACCCCCTTTTGCTTTCAGAACTGCCTTAATTCTTTGTGCCATTGATTCATCAAGGTGCTGGAAACATCCCTCCGTTGACATGATAGCATCACGCAGTTGCTGCAGATTTGTCGGCTGCACATCCATGATGCGATTCTCCCGTTCCACCACATCCCAAAGGTGCTCTATTGAATTGAGATCTGGTGACTGTGGAGGCCATTGGAGTACAGTGAACTCATTGTCATGTTCATTGATTGGGCCTGCCAGATCTGCACGTTTCCAACTTAGAGGGTCAGTGTTGAATGCAGAATGTGCCTCTGCCCAAAAGGGAGGCCGTATCTTGGAGATGCAGGGGATTGAACCCTGGACCTCATACATGCAAAGCATGCGCTCTACCACTGAGCTACATCCCCAACGGGCAACTGCAGGGATTTTTGGAACACATAGCAACAGCATGGTAGAGGACGTTGTTGACCGTCATGGCTGTGCTGAGTCAGGACACTTGGAAGACTGTTTAGACAAGGACACCTCATCACAGATGCAGGGCACCAGTCTCTCTCTGGTGGTCTAGTGGTTAGGATTCGGCGCTCTCACCGCCGCGGCCCGGGTTCGATTCCCGGTCAGGGAATGAATTTTGTGGAGACACAACCCCCGTTCGCTGGAGTCCTTGAACGACACCTTGTTAAAACTCACAAAAAAAAAAAAAAAAAAGGCTCCTCCTTCGAGCCGGATTTGAACCAGCGACCTAAGGATTACTGCTATAGAACCTACAGTCCTCCGCTCTACCAACTGAGCTATCGAAGGGTGCCAACGGGACCGCCAGATCTGCACGTTTCCAAGTTAGAAGGTGTTTTTGTGCTACATATTTAGCTAACAACTACGTTTCACTACCTTTGGACTGCTTTGCTTGAATTAGAGCTGCAAGAAACAAGTAGCTCTCCCCGTCGGGGAAAGGAACCCCGGTTTCCCACGTGACAGGCAGGGATACTGCCCACGATACTAACGAGGAGGTGGTATGGGAGGCCTGGGTTCGATTACCAACATGGGCAGAGGAGGTGGTTTGGAAGGCCTGGGCTCGATTCCCAGTCTGTGCACAAAGACTTTTTGCCTAAATCCTTTGCTCACCTGGTGTTTCAAGCCAAACTAGCTATGTTTTGTGAACTGGTTATTGACAGTTTTCATTTTACACAATTATCTCACTACAATAATGCTACGGCTACAGAGAGAAAGCGCCATGGTCCTGGAATGGTGAGAATAAATGTGTTTCCGCCCGGTTTCGAACCGGGGACCTTTCGCGTGTGAGGCGATCGTGATGACCACTACACTACGGAAACTACACACCCTTTGATGATCAACTTTTCTTTTGGTTCAAAGACATACAACCAAGTTTTAATTGATCAGTTGGGGAATTGAACCACGGTCTCGCGCTAAAGTTAAGTCTTAAACTCACTCAAAATTCCCCATTCATTCTCTATCCTTGCTGACATCTAAGCATTGGTGGTTCAGTGGTAGAATTCTCGCCTGCCATGCGGGAGGCCAGGGTTCAACTCATGAATTCATGAAAAGGACAATTACATTAACACTTCATGAGGACCTTTGATAATTGTAAACCACAGTTAAACACTCACTGGCCACTTTATTAGGTACACCTTGCTAGTACTGGGTTGGACCCCCTTTTGCTTTCAGAACTGCCTTAATTCTTTGTGCCATTGATTCATCAAGGTGCTGGAAACATCCCTCCGTTGACATGATAGCATCACGCAGTTGCTGCAGATTTGTCGGCTGCACATCCATGATGCGATTCTCCCGTTCCACCACATCCCAAAGGTGCTCTATTGAATTGAGATCTGGTGACTGTGGAGGCCATTGGAGTACAGTGAACTCATTGTCATGTTCATTGATTGGGCCTGCCAGATCTGCACGTTTCCAACTTAGAGGGTCAGTGTTGAATGCAGAATGTGCCTCTGCCCAAAAGGGAGGCCGTATCTTGGAGATGCAGGGGATTGAACCCTGGACCTCATACATGCAAAGCATGCGCTCTACCACTGAGCTACATCCCCAACGGGCAACTGCAGGGATTTTTGGAACACATAGCAACAGCATGGTAGAGGACGTTGTTGACCGTCATGGCTGTGCTGAGTCAGGACACTTGGAAGACTGTTTAGACAAGGACACCTCATCACAGATGCAGGGCACCAGTCTCTCCCTGGTGGTCTAGTGGTTAGGATTCGGCGCTCTCACCGCCGCGGCCCGGGTTCGATTCCCGGTCAGGGAATGAATTTTGTGGAGACACAACCCCCGTTCGCTGGAGTCCTTGAACGACACCTTGTTAAAACTCACAAAAAAAGAAAAAAAAAAAGGCTCCTCCTTCGAGCCGGATTTGAACCAGCGACCTAAGGATTACTGCTATAGAACCTACAGTCCTCCGCTCTACCAACTGAGCTATCGAAGGGTGCCAACGGGACCGCCAGATCTGCACGTTTCCAAGTTAGAAGGTGTTTTTGTGCTACATATTTAGCTAACAACTACGTTTCACTACCTTTGGACTGCTTTGCTTGAATTAGAGCTGCAAGAAACAAGTAGCTCTCCCCGTCGGGGAAAGGAACCCCGGTTTCCCACGTGACAGGCAGGGATACTGCCCACGATACTAACGAGGAGGTGGTATGGGAGGCCTGGGTTCGATTACCAACATGGGCAGAGGAGGTGGTTTGGAAGGCCTGGGCTCGATTCCCAGCCTGTGCACAAAGACTTTTTGCCTAAATCCTTTGCTCACCTGGTGTTTCAAGCCAAACTAGCTATGTTTTGTGAACTGGTTATTGACAGTTTTCATTTTACACAATTATCTCACTACAATAATGCTACGGCTACAGAGAGAAAGCGCCATGGTCCTGGAATGGTGAGAATAAATGTGTTTCCGCCCGGTTTCGAAGTGGGGACCTTTCGCGTGTGAGGCGAACGTGATGACCACTACACTACGGAAACTACACACCCTTTGATGATCAACTTTTCTTTTGGTTCAAAGACATACAACCAAGTTTTAATTGATCAGTTGGGGAATTGAACCACGGTCTCGCGCTAAAGTTAAGTCTTAAACTCACTCAAAATTCCCCATTCATTCTCTATCCTTGCTGACATCTAAGCATTGGTGGTTCAGTGGTAGAATTCTCGCCTGCCACGCGGGAGGCCCGGGTTCGATTCCCGGCCAATGCATGAACACTTCTTTACGGCCGTTGGAAACCACCGATATATGTAAATATCCATTCTTCAAGGCCAAATCCGGCTGACATGGAAGCATTGGTGGTTCAGTGATAGAATTCTCGCCTGCCATGCGGGAGGCCAGGGTTCAATTCATGAATTCATGAAAAGGACAATTACATTAACACTTCATGAGGACCTTTGATAATTGTAAACCACAGTTAAACACTCACTGGCCACTTTATTAGGTAAACCTTGCTAGTACTGGGTTGGACCCCCTTTTGCTTTCAGAACTGCCTTAATTCTTTGTGCCATTGATTCATCAAGGTGCTGGAAACATCCCTCCGTTGACATGATAGCATCACGCAGTTGCTGCAGATTTGTCGGCTGCACATCCATGATGCGATTCTCCCGTTCCACCACATCCCAAAGGTGCTCTATTGAATTGAGATCTGGTGACTGTGGAGGCCATTGGAGTACAGTGAACTCATTGTCATGTTCATTGATTGGGCCTGCCAGATCTGCACGTTTCCAACTTAGAGGGTCAGTGTTGAATGCAGAATGTGCCTCTGCCCAAAAGGGAGGCCGTATCTTGGAGATGCAGGGGATTGAACCCTGGACCTCATACATGCAAAGCATGCGCTCTACCACTGAGCTACATCCCCAACGGGCAACTGCAGGGATTTTTGGAACACATAGCAACAGCATGGTAGAGGACGTTGTTGACCGTCATGGCTGTGCTGAGTCAGGACACTTGGAAGACTGTTTAGACAAGGACACCTCATCACAGATGCAGGGCACCAGTCTCTCCCTGGTGGTCTAGTGGTTAGGATTCGGCGCTCTCACCGCCGCGGCCCGGGTTCGATTCCCGGTCAGGGAATGAATTTTGTGGAGACACAACCCCCGTTCGCTGGAGTCCTTGAACGACACCTTGTTAAAACTCACAAAAAAAGAAAAAAAAAAAGGCTCCTCCTTCGAGCCGGATTTGAACCAGCGACCTAAGGATTACTGCTATAGAACCTACAGTCCTCCGCTCTACCAACTGAGCTATCGAAGGGTGCCAACGGGACCGCCAGATCTGCACGTTTCCAAGTTAGAAGGTGTTTTTGTGCTACATATTTAGCTAACAACTACGTTTCACTACCTTTGGACTGCTTTGCTTGAATTAGAGCTGCAAGAAACAAGTAGCTCTCCCCGTCGGGGAAAGGAACCCCGGTTTCCCACGTGACAGGCAGGGATACTGCCCACGATACTAACGAGGAGGTGGTATGGGAGGCCTGGGTTCGATTACCAACATGGGCAGAGGAGGTGGTTTGGAAGGCCTGGGCTCGATTCCCAGCCTGTGCACAAAGACTTTTTGCCTAAATCCTTTGCTCACCTGGTGTTTCAAGCCAAACTAGCTATGTTTTGTGAACTGGTTATTGACAGTTTTCATTTTACACAATTATCTCACTACAATAATGCTACGGCTACAGAGAGAAAGCGCCATGGTCCTGGAATGGTGAGAATAAATGTGTTTCCGCCCGGTTTCGAACCGGGGACCTTTCGCGTGTGAGGCGAACGTGATGACCACTACACTACGGAAACTACACACCCTTTGATGATCAACTTTTCTTTTGGTTCAAAGACATACAACCAAGTTTTAATTGATCAGTTGGGGAATTGAACCACGGTCTCGCGCTAAAGTTAAGTCTTAAACTCACTCAAAATTCCCCATTCATTCTCTATCCTTGCTGACATCTAAGCATTGGTGGTTCAGTGGTAGAATTCTCGCCTGCCACGCGGGAGGCCCGGGTTCGATTCCCGGCCAATGCATGAACACTTCTTTACGGCCGTTGGAAACCACCGATATATGTAAATATCCATTCTTCAAGGCCAAATTCGGCTGACATGGAAGCATTGGTGGTTCAGTGATAGAATTCTCGCCTGCCATGCGGGAGGCCAGGGTTCAATTCATGAATTCATGAAAAGGACAATTACATTAACACTTCATAATTGTAAACCACAGTTATACACTCACTGGCCACTTTATTAGGTACACCTTGCTAGTACTGGGTTGGACCCCCTTTTGCTTTCAGAACTGCCTTAATTCTTTGTGCCATTGATTCATCAAGGTGCTGGAAACATCCCTCCGTTGACATGATAGCATCACGCAGTTGCTGCAGATTTGTCGGCTGCACATCCATGATGCGATTCTCCCGTTCCACCACATCCCAAAGGTGCTCTATTGAATTGAGATCTGGTGACTGTGGAGGCCATTGGAGTACAGTGAACTCATTGTCATGTTCATTGATTGGGCCTGCCAGATCTGCACGTTTCCAACTTAGAGTGTCAGTGTTGAATGCAGAATGTGCCTCTGCCCAAAAGGGAGGCCGTATCTTGGAGATGCAGGGGATTGAACCCTGGACCTCATACATGCAAAGCATGCGCTCTACCACTGAGCTACATCCCCAACGGGCAACTGCAGGGATTTTTGGAACACATAGCAACAGCATGGTAGAGGACGTTGTTGACCGTCATGGCTGTGCTGAGTCAGGACACTTGGAAGACTGTTTAGACAAGGACACCTCATCACAGATGCAGGGCACCAGTCTCTCCCTGGTGGTCTAGTGGTTAGGATTCGGCGCTCTCACCGCCGCGGCCCTGGTTTGATTCCCGGTCAGGGAATGAATTTTGGGGAGACACAACCCTCGTTCGCTGGAGTCCTTGAACGACACCTTGTTAAAACTCACAAAAAAGAAAAAAAAAAAGGCTCCTCCTTCGAGCCGGATTTGAACCAGCGACCTAAGGATTACTGCTATAGAACCTACAGTCCTCCTCTCTACCAACTGAGCTATCGAAGGGTGCCAACGGGACCGCCAGATCTGCACGTTTCCAAGTTAGAAGGTGTTTTTGTGCTACATATTTAGCTAACAACTACATTTCACTACCTTTGGACTGCTTTGCTTGAATTAGAGCTGCAAGAAACAAGTAGCTCTCCCCGTCGGGGAAAGGAACCCCGGTTTCCCACGTGACAGGCAGGGATACTGCCCACGATCCTAACGAGTAGGTGGTATGGGAGTCCTGGGTTCGATTACCAACATGGGCAGAGGAGGTGGTTTGGAAGGCCTGGGCTCGATTCCCAGCCTGTGCACAAACACTTTTTGCCTAAATCCTTTGCTCACCTGGTGTTTCAAGCCAAACTAGCTATGTTTTGTGAACTGGTTATTGACAGTTTTCATTTTACACAATTATCTCACTACAATAATGCTACGGCTACAGAGAGAAAGCGCCATGGTCCTGGAATGGTGAGAATAAATGTGTTTCCACCCGGTTTCGAACCAGGGACCTTTCGCGTGTGAGGCGAACGTGATGACCACTACACTACGGAAACTACACACCCTTTGATGATCAACTTTTCTTTTGGTTCAAAGACATACAACCAAGTTTTAATTGATCAGTTGGGGAATTGAACCACGGTCTCGCGCTAAAGTTAAGTCTTAAACTCACTCAAAATTCCCCATTCATTCTCTATCTTTGCTGACATCTAAGCATTGGTGGTTCAGTGGTAGAATTCTCGCCTGCCACGCGGGAGGCCCGGGTTCGATTCCCGGCCAATGCATGAACACTTCTTTACGGCCGTTGGAAACCACCGATATATGTAAATATCCATTCTTCAAGGCCAAATTCGGCTGACATGGAAGCATTGGTGGTTCAGTGATAGAATTCTCGCCTGCCATGCGGGAGGCCAGGGTTCAATTCATGAATTCATGAAAAGGACAATTACATTAACACTTCATGAGGACCTTTGATAATTGTAAACCACAGTTATACACTCACTGGCCACTTTATTAGGTACACCTTGCTAGTACTGGGTTGGACCCCCTTTTGCTTTCAGAACTGCCTTAATTCTTTGTGCCATTGATTCATCAAGGTGCTGGAAACATCCCTCCGTTGACATGATAGCATCACGCAGTTGCTGCAGATTTGTCGGCTGCACATCCATGATGCGATTCTCCCGTTCCACCACATCCCAAAGGTGCTCTATTGAATTGAGATCTGGTGACTGTGGAGGCCATTGGAGTACAGTGAACTCATTGTCATGTTCATTGATTGGGCCTGCCAGATCTGCACGTTTCCAACTTAGAGGGTCAGTGTTGAATGCAGAATGTGCCTCTGCCCAAAAGGGAGGCCGTATCTTGGAGATGCAGGGGATTGAACCCTGGACCTCATACATGCAAAGCATGCGCTCTACCACTGAGCTACATCCCCAACGGGCAACTGCAGGGATTTTTGGAACACATAGCAACAGCATGGTAGAGGACGTTGTTGACCGTCATGGCTGTGCTGAGTCAGGACACTTGGAAGACTGTTTAGACAAGGACACCTCATCACAGATGCAGGGCACCAGTCTCTCCCTGGTGGTCTAGTGGTTAGGATTCGGCGCTCTCACCGCCGCGGCCCTGGTTTGATTCCCGGTCAGGGAATGAACTTTGTGGAGACACAACCCTCGTTCGCTGGAGTCCTTGAACGACAACTTGTTAAAACTCACAAAAAAAAAAAAAAAAAGGCTCCTCCTTCGAGCCGGATTTGAACCAGCGACCTAAGGATTACTGCTATAGTACCTACAGTCCTCCGCTCTACCAACTGAGCTATCGAAGGGTGCCAACGGGACCGCCAGATCTGCACGTTTCCAAGTTAGAAGGTGTTTTTGTGCTACATATTTAGCTAACAACTACATTTCACTACCTTTGGACTGCTTTGCTTGAATTAGAGCTGCAAGAAACAAGTAGCTCTCCCCGTCGGGGAAAGGAACCCCGGTTTCCCACGTGACAGGCAGGGATACTGCCCACGATCCTAACGAGGAGGTGGTATGGGAGGCCTGTGTTCGATTACCAACATGGGCAGAGGAGGTGGTTTGGAAGGCCTGGGCTCGATTCCCAGCCTGTGCACAAACACTTTTTGCCTAAATCCTTTGCTCACCTGGTGTTTCAAGCCAAACTAGCTATGTTTTGTGAACTGGTTATTGACAGTTTTCATTTTACACAATTATCTCACTACAATAATGCTACGGCTACAGAGAGAAAGCGCCATGGTCCTGGAATGGTGAGAATAAATGTGTTTCCGCCCGGTTTCGAACCAGGGACCTTCCGCGTGTGAGGCGAACGTGATGACCACTACACTACACACCCTTTGATGATCAACTTTTCTTTTGGTTCAAAGACATACAACCAAGTTTTAATTGATCAGTTGGGGAATTGAACCACGGTCTCGCGCTAAAGTTAAGTCTTAAACTCACTCAAAATTCCCCATTCATTCTCTATCTTTGCTGACATCTAAGCATTGGTGGTTCAGTGGTAGAATTCTCGCCTGCCACGCGGGAGGACCTGGTTCGATTCCAGGCCAATGCATGAACACTTCTTTACGGCCGTTGGAAACCACCGATATATGTAAATATCCATTCTTCAAGGCCAAATTCGGCTGACATGGAAGCATTGGTGGTTCAGTGATAGAACCGGCCAATGCATGAACACTTCTTTACGGCCGTTGGAAACCACCGATATATGTAAATATCCATTCTTCAAGGCCAAATTCGGCTGACATGGAAGCATTGGTGGTTCAGTGATAGAATTCTCGCCTGCCATGCGGGAGGCCAGGGTTCAATTCATGAATTCATGAAAAGGACAATTACATTAACACTTCATGAGGACCTTTGATAATTGTAAACCACAGTTATACACTCACTGGCCACTTTATTAGGTACACCTTGCTAGTACTGGGTTGGACCCCCTTTTGCTTTCAGAACTGCCTTAATTCTTTGTGCCATTGATTCATCAAGGTGCTGGAAACATCCCTCCGTTGACATGATAGCATCACGCAGTTGCTGCAGATTTGTCGGCTGCACATCCATGATGCGATTCTCCCGTTCCACCACATCCCAAAGGTGCTCTATTGAATTGAGATCTGGTGACTGTGGAGGCCATTGGAGTACAGTGAACTCATTGTCATGTTCATTGATTGGGCCTGCCAGATCTGCACGTTTCCAACTTAGAGTGTCAGTGTTGAATGCAGAATGTGCCTCTGCCCAAAAGGGTGGCCGTATCTTGGAGATGCAGGGGATTGAACCCTGGACCTCATACATGCAAAGCATGCGCTCTACCACTGAGCTACATCCCCAACGGGCAACTGCAGGGATTTTTGGAACACATAGCAACAGCATGGTAGAGGACGTTGTTGACCGTCATGGCTGTGCTGAGTCAGGACACTTGGAAGACTGTTTAGACAAGGACACCTCATCACAGATGCAGGGCACCAGTCTCTCCCTGGTGGTCTAGTGGTTAGGATTCGGCGCTCTCACCGCCGCGGCCCTGGTTTGATTCCCGGTCAGGGAATGAATTTTGGGGAGACACAACCCTCGTTCGCTGGAGTCCTTGAACGACACCTTGTTAAAACTCACAAAAAAGAAAAAAAAAAAGGCTCCTCCTTCGAGCCGGATTTGAACCAGCGACCTAAGGATTACTGCTATAGAACCTACAGTCCTCCTCTCTACCAACTGAGCTATCGAAGGGTGCCAACGGGACCGCCAGATCTGCACGTTTCCAAGTTAGAAGGTGTTTTTGTGCTACATATTTAGCTAACAACTACCTTTGGACTGCTTTGCTTGAATTAGAGCTGCAAGAAACAAGTAGCTCTCCCCGTCGGGGAAAGGAACCCCGGTTTCCCACGTGACAGGCAGGGATACTGCCCACGATACTAACGAGGAGGTGGTATGGGAGGCCTGGGTTCGATTACCAACATGGGCAGAGGAGGTGGTTTGGAAGGCCTGGGCTCGATTCCCAGCCTGTGCACAAACACTTTTTGCCTAAATCCTTTGCTCACCTGGTGTTTCAAGCCAAACTAGCTATGTTTTGTGAACTGGTTATTGACAGTTTTCATTTTACACAATTATCTCACTCCAATAATGCTACGGCTACAGAGAGAAAGCGCCATGGTCCTGGAATGGTGAGAATAAATGTGTTTCCGCCCGGTTTCGAACCGGGGACCTTTCGCGTGTGAGGCGAACGTGATGACCACTACACTACGGAAACTACACACCCTTTGATGATCAACTTTTCTTTTGGTTCAAAGACATACAACCAAGTTTTAATTGATCAGTTGGGGAATTGAACCACGGTCTCGCGCTAAAGTTAAGTCTTAAACTCACTCAAAATTCCCCATTCATTCTCTATCCTTGCTGACATCTAAGCATTGGTGGTTCAGTGGTAGAATTCTCGCCTGCCACGTGGGAGGCCCGGGTTCGATTCCCGGCCAATGCATGAACACTTCTTTACGGCCGTTGGAAACCACCGATATATGTAAATATCCATTCTTCAAGGCCAAATTCGGCTGACATGGAAGCATTGGTGGTTCAGTGATAGAATTCTCGCCTGCCATGCGGGAGGCCAGGGTTCAATTCATGAATTCATGAAAAGGACAATTACATTAACACTTCATGAGGACCTTTGATAATTGTAAACCACAGTTATACACTCACTGGCCACTTTATTAGGTACACCTTGCTAGTACTGGGTTGGACCCCCTTTTGCTTTCAGAACTGCCTTAATTCTTTGTGCCATTGATTCATCAAGGTGCTGGAAACATCCCTCCGTTGACATGATAGCATCACGCAGTTGCTGCAGATTTGTCGGCTGCACATCCATGATGCGATTCTCCCGTTCCACCACATCCCAAAGGTGCTCTATTGAATTGAGATCTGGTGACTGTGGAGGCCATTGGAGTACAGTGAACTCATTGTCATGTTCATTGATTGGGCCTGCCAGATCTGCACGTTTCCAACTTAGAGGGTCAGTGTTGAATGCAGAATGTGCCTCTGCCCAAAAGGGAGGCCGTATCTTGGAGATGCAGGGGATTGAACCCTGGACCTCATACATGCAAAGCATGCGCTCTACCACTGAGCTACATCCCCAACGGGCAACTGCAGGGATTTTTGGAACACATAGCAACAGCATGGTAGAGGACGTTGTTGACCGTCATGGCTGTGCTGAGTCAGGACACTTGGAAGACTGTTTAGACAAGGACACCTCATCACAGATGCAGGGCACCAGTCTCTCCCTGGTGGTCTAGTGGTTAGGATTCGGCGCTCTCACCGCCGCGGCCCTGGTTTGATTCCCGGTCAGGGAATGAATTTTGGGGAGACACAACCCTCGTTCGCTGGAGTCCTTGAACGACACCTTGTTAAAACTCACAAAAAAGAAGAAAAAAAAAGGCTCCTCCTTCGAGCCGGATTTGAACCAGCGACCTAAGGATTACTGCTATAGAACCTACAGTCCTCCTCTCTACCAACTGAGCTATCGAAGGGTGCCAATGGGACCGCCAGATCTGCACGTTTCCAAGTTAGAAGGTGTTTTTGTGCTACATATTTAGCTAACAACTACATTTCACTACCTTTGGACTGCTTTGCTTGAATTAGAGCTGCAAGAAACAAGTAGCTCTCCCCGTCGGGGAAAGGAACCCCGGTTTCCCACGTGACAGGCAGGGATACTGCCCACGATCCTAACGAGGAGGTGGTATGGGAGGCCTGGGTTCGATTACCAACATGGGCAGAGGAGGTGGTTTGGAAGGCCTGGGCTCGATTCCCAGCCTGTGCACAAACACTTTTTGCCTAAATCCTTTGCTCACCTGGTGTTTCAAGCCAAACTAGCTATGTTTTGTGAACTGGTTATTGACAGTTTTCATTTTACACAATTATCTCACTACAATAATGCTACGGCTACAGAGAGAAAGCGCCATGGTCCTGGAATGGTGAGAATAAATGTGTTTCCGCCCGGTTTCGAACCAGGGACCTTTCGCGTGTGAGGCGAACGTGATGACCACTACACTACACAACCTTTGATGATCAACTTTTCTTTTGGTTCAAAGACATACAACCAAGTTTTAATTGATCAGTTGGGGAATTGAACCACGGTCTCGCGCTAAAGTTAAGTCTTAAACTCACTCAAAATTCCCCATTCATTCTCTATCTTTGCTGACATCTAAGCATTGGTGGTTCAGTGGTAGAATTCTCGCCTGCCACGCGGGAGGACCTGGTTCGATTCCAGGCCAATGCATGAACACTTCTTTACGGCCGTTGGAAACCACCGATATATGTAAATATCCATTCTTCAAGGCCAAATTCGGCTGACATGGAAGCATTGGTGGTTCAGTGATAGAACCGGCCAATGCATGAACACTTCTTTACGGCCGTTGGAAACCACCGATATATGTAAATATCCATTCTTCAAGGCCAAATTCGGCTGACATGGAAGCATTGGTGGTTCAGTGATAGAATTCTCGCCTGCCATGCGGGAGGCCAGGGTTCAATTCATGAATTCATGAAAAGGACAATTACATTAACACTTCATGAGGACCTTTGATAATTGTAAACCACAGTTATACACTCACTGGCCACTTTATTAGGTACACCTTGCTAGTACTGGGTTGGACCCCCTTTTGCTTTCAGAACTGCCTTAATTCTTTGTGCCATTGATTCATCAAGGTGCTGGAAACATCCCTCCGTTGACATGATAGCATCACGCAGTTGCTGCAGATTTGTCGGCTGCACATCCATGATGCGATTCTCCCGTTCCACCACATCCCAAAGGTGCTCTATTGAATTGAGATCTGGTGACTGTGGAGGCCATTGGAGTACAGTGAACTCATTGTCATGTTCATTGATTGGGCCTGCCAGATCTGCACGTTTCCAACTTAGAGGGTCAGTGTTGAATGCAGAATGTGCCTCTGCCCAAAAGGGAGGCCGTATCTTGGAGATGCAGGGGATTGAACCCTGGACCTCATACATGCAAAGCATGCGCTCTACCACTGAGCTACATCCCCAACGGGCAACTGCAGGGATTTTTGGAACACATAGCAACAGCATGGTAGAGGACGTTGTTGACCGTCATGGCTGTGCTGAGTCAGGACACTTGGAAGACTGTTTAGACAAGGACACCTCATCACAGATGCAGGGCACCAGTCTCTCCCTGGTGGTCTAGTGGTTAGGATTCGGCGCTCTCACCGCCGCGGCCCTGGTTTGATTCCCGGTCAGGGAATGAATTTTGGGGAGACACAACCCTCGTTCGCTGGAGTCCTTGAACGACACCTTGTTAAAACTCACAAAAAAGAAAAAAAAAAAGGCTCCTCCTTCGAGCCGGATTTGAACCAGCGACCTAAGGATTACTGCTATAGAACCTACAGTCCTCCTCTCTACCAACTGAGCTATCGAAGGGTGCCAACGGGACCGCCAGATCTGCACGTTTCCAAGTTAGAAGGTGTTTTTGTGCTACATATTTAGCTAACAACTACATTTCACTACCTTTGGACTGCTTTGCTTGAATTAGAGCTGCAAGAAACAAGTAGCTCTCCCCGTCGGGGAAAGGAACCCCGGTTTCCCACGTGACAGGCAGGGATACTGCCCACGATACTAACGAGGAGGTGGTATGGGAGGCCTGGGTTCGATTACCAACATGGGCAGAGGAGGTGGTTTGGAAGGCCTGGGCTCGATTCCCAGCCTGTGCACAAACACTTTTTGCCTAAATCCTTTGCTCACCTGGTGTTTCAAGCCAAACTAGCTATGTTTTGTGAACTGGTTATTGACAGTTTTCATTTTACACAATTATCTCACTCCAATAATGCTACGGCTACAGAGAGAAAGCGCCATGGTCCTGGAATGGTGAGAATAAATGTGTTTCCGCCCGGTTTCGAACCGGGGACCTTTCGCGTGTGAGGCGAACGTGATGACCACTACACTACGGAAACTACACACCCTTTGATGATCAACTTTTCTTTTGGTTCAAAGACATACAACCAAGTTTTAATTGATCAGTTGGGGAATTGAACCACGGTCTCGCGCTAAAGTTAAGTCTTAAACTCACTCAAAATTCCCCATTCATTCTCTATCCTTGCTGACATCTAAGCATTGGTGGTTCAGTGGTAGAATTCTCGCCTGCCACGTGGGAGGCCCGGGTTCGATTCCCGGCCAATGCATGAACACTTCTTTACGGCCGTTGGAAACCACCGATATATGTAAATATCCATTCTTCAAGGCCAAATTCGGCTGACATGGAAGCATTGGTGGTTCAGTGATAGAATTCTCGCCTGCCATGCGGGAGGCCAGGGTTCAATTCATGAATTCATGAAAAGGACAATTACATTAACACTTCATGAGGACCTTTGATAATTGTAAACCACAGTTATACACTCACTGGCCACTTTATTAGGTACACCTTGCTAGTACTGGGTTGGACCCCCTTTTGCTTTCAGAACTGCCTTAATTCTTTGTGCCATTGATTCATCAAGGTGCTGGAAACATCCCTCCGTTGACATGATAGCATCACGCAGTTGCTGCAGATTTGTCGGCTGCACATCCATGATGCGATTCTCCCGTTCCACCACATCCCAAAGGTGCTCTATTGAATTGAGATCTGGTGACTGTGGAGGCCATTGGAGTACAGTGAACTCATTGTCATGTTCATTGATTGGGCCTGCCAGATCTGCACGTTTCCAACTTAGAGGGTCAGTGTTGAATGCAGAATGTGCCTCTGCCCAAAAGGGAGGCCGTATCTTGGAGATGCAGGGGATTGAACCCTGGACCTCATACATGCAAAGCATGCGCTCTACCACTGAGCTACATCCCCAACGGGCAACTGCAGGGATTTTTGGAACACATAGCAACAGCATGGTAGAGGACGTTGTTGACCGTCATGGCTGTGCTGAGTCAGGACACTTGGAAGACTGTTTAGACAAGGACACCTCATCACAGATGCAGGGCACCAGTCTCTCCCTGGTGGTCTAGTGGTTAGGATTCGGCGCTCTCACCGCCGCGGCCCGGGTTCGATTCCCGGTCAGGGAATGAATTTTGTGGAGACACAACCCTCGTTCGCTGGAGTCCTTGAACGACACCTTGTTAAAACTCACAAAAAAGAAAAAAAAAAAGGCTCCTCCTTCGAGCCGGATTTGAACCAGCGACCTAAGGATTACTGCTATAGAACCTACAGTCCTCCGCTCTACCAACTGAGCTATCGAAGGGTGCCAACAGGACCGCCAGATCTACACGTTTCCAAGTTAGAAGGTGTTTTTGTGCTACATATTTAGCTAACAACTACGTTTCACTACCTTTGGACTGCTTTGCTTGAATTAGAGCTGCAAGAAACAAGTAGCTCTCCCCGTCGGGGAAAGGAACCCCGGTTTCCCACGTGACAGGCAGGGATACTGCCCACGATACTAACGAGGAGGTGGTATGGGAGGCCTGGGTTCGATTACCAACATGGGCAGAGGAGGTGGTTTGGAAGGCCTGGGCTCGATACCCAGCCTGTTCACAAACACTTTTTGCCTAAATCCTTTGCTCAGCTGGTGTTTCAAGCCAAACTAGCTATGTTTTGTGAACTGGTTATTGACAGTTTTCATTTTACACAATTATCTCACTACAAAAATGCTACGGCTACAGAGAGAAAGCGCCATGGTCCTGGACCCTGTGCGTATATTATGAATATTTCTGTTACATATGATGGTAAACAGACACTAGGGAGATTCTCATTGTCTGACAACAAGAGTGACGGAGTCTAAACTGTGACCATCACTGACCTGTCTGAACAGGATGCTGGGCCATACTGGTGTGGAGTGAATGTCAAGAGAACCGAAGCGGGCTTCATCGCACTGATTAGTCAGGCGCATCTGCATGTTGAAGGTGAGTGACTGAAAGGTTGACCAGGACCGAAAGAACGATTAAAAGAAGGAACATTGTAAATAAACAGGGTTTTCCCTTATCACCACCACCGAATCCGCCTCTGTGTTTAGGACCTTTGTTACAGTGGCTCCCAACGAGGGGCAAAGGAGGCGGATTCGGCTGTGATAAGGGAAAACCCTGTTTATTTACAATGTTCCTTCTTTTTTTCGTTCTTTCGGTCCTGGTCGACTTTTCAGTCATAGCTTTTCAGCCCTTTTCTCCCCCAAAGCAGAGGCACACACATCTTAAACCATTTCGTTAACGAGGCTTCATTCGCAACAGGTGCGCAACGAAGCCTCGCTTCCGTAACCCTTGCCACGGTCCTGTAGCTCCCTCTACAGGCCGAACGCTGCATGTCCCCCCACGATTGATTTGATTCATAACCATTTTTATTGACAATGAAGTGTATGGCGATAAAAGCTTATGATTGATGACAGGTAGACAGATTTGATTGATTATAAAATATTGCTCCTAGTCCCATGACAGAATTTCACAGTTAGATGTATTGCTCCTAGTCCCATGACAGACTTTGACAGTTAGATTGACATTCTTCCTCTTGTTGGCCTCAGATGGTGACCAAGAAGCACAGGGCCATGGGGGACAGGACAGTGAGTGGCTGTCTCGCCTCAAGACCTCTGCCACCACTGGGGTTTGGCCCTCTGATGTAGGGGACAGGCCAGCCCCCAGTCAGAATAGGTGGTATGCTCTCTACCAGAAGGTAAATTTTGTCTGTGAAATACACCAACAGATTAAACAGATATAGGCTAGGTTGTATATGCCATGACATTGAGCATACCATGTGGTTACAGATTGAGAAATATCCAGTGCAGACCCGCGGCCAGACATCGTTGTTTGGTGGGCCAGAGTTGTGTCTGTGGATTTCACTCCCAGAAGGTAATGAAGGGACATCAGATGTAACTATTTGTCATGCTGAAATATCAGTAGTATTGATACTTGTTGTATCTGTATGTCTTCAGCAGCCAGCCAGTGTTCCACCGGCACCCACATCTGCCTCAGTGCCTGTTGCTGCCACGGTCCAGGGTCCAGTTCCACCTCGTGCCACGGCCCCTGCAGAGACCACAGCCTCAGTCCCTGCCAAGCCTGTGCAGAGTCCTCTGCAGCCTACATTGACTGTGTCAATGGTAAATATTTCCATAACATTTTGCCAAACGTTATCCATCCATTTTATCGCAGCACTGTTTTGTCATCATTTTATTCTGACCAATTTCACTTGCCATTCTTCTCTTTAGTTTTATAAATCCTGGTTTGGAGGGGCTTCTGGTGCTGCAGCCAAACCAAACCTTGTGGCTAGGTAGCCAGTTGAGGTATTACATGGATTTGTTCGTCTTAATGTCTCTGTGTTATTAGTGTAACTCGTGTGACTAATGTGGCTTATGTCTACAATCACATAGGTACATGCACAATCACAATATCAATCAACCTAACAATCACAATATAGTCTCCTGGTGTACTCTACCTTTCCTCTCCCTCACAGTCTCTGTCCAGCCCTGCTACTACCTCTGCTGGTACTCCATGAGGACCCCCTCCTCTGTTCCCAAGTCCCTGTCCAGCCCTGCTACGGCCTCCATGAGGACCCCTTCCCCTGTACCCAAGTCCCTGTCCAGCCCTGCTATGGCCTCTTTGAGGACCCCTTCCCCTGTACTACCCATGTCCCCCTCCAGCCCTGCCTCCACCTATATTAGGACCATCTCCCCTTTCTCTCTGCCTCCATCCCCCTCTGCTTCGGCGTCTGTGAGGACCACCTCTACCTCTCAGGCTACTGCCAGCCCTGCAAGTGCCTCTGTAAGTGCTCTCTTTTTTACCTGTGTTTATGTTTGTGTGTGTGTGTGTGTGTGTGTGTGTGTGTGTGTGTGTGTGTGTGTGAGTGTGAGTGTGTGTGTGTGTTAAATAACTTTGATATTATTATTGCATGTGTAATTCACTGAGTTTGGCTTCTTTTCTTTTTTTTCAGGATGAGTCCGATGTGGGTGTTTTCCCTACTACTGGTCCTGCTGCGCCTCCTGGTCCTCTCCTTGGTCCTGCTGCCCCTCCTTGTCCTCTCCTTGGTCCTGCTGCCCCTCTTGGTCCTCTCTATTGTCCTGCTGCCCCTGCCTTTCTCGTTCAGGCGCCCGATTCATTCTGGCTGCCGGCAGAGATGAAGAAGACCATTCCACAGCAAGACCAGCGATGATCATCCACTCTGTGGGAGAACCAGAGGCTGCGGCCAAACTTGAAGCTCTGGTACGAGCCACCGGTACCAGGGCTCATTTACAACCTGGCCCCAACACCAGAGCACTTTTTCACCCACAGGCTCCTGGCGTGGATGCCCTACAATCTGTGGAAGGTCAGGGTGTGCTGCCCAGTTTGTAGGAGGCAGCTCACAGGTTTTTTTTGTGTTTATTTCACTAATCTTTTTTCAATTTTCAAATATAAATGTTTTATCTGAGTTTTATTCAATCAATTTGACACATTGCTAATAGCGAGTGATGCAGTCCATAACAGAAAGAAACAGAGGTCTGATCATTTTATAACTGATATCATTTCAGATGCTTAAACAAAATTACACACACAACTTGAATAGAGTAACAGACCTGTGGGCCAAAAGCACAGTCATTAAACATTGTTAAAACAACAGCAAGTATATATTTTTCGATTTCAAATATAAATCTTTTTATCTGAGTTCTACAAGAGAAAGAAACAGAGGTCTGATCATTTTATAAATTTGCCTGTTTTTATTTCTGGCGCTGGTGGGATTCGTACCGGTGACCTTCGGATCCACTCTTTCCCCCATTCAAAAGCGGAAAAGGCGAAGATTTTTATTTTTCTTTAATCGTTAGAATACATACTGACAAATAAACTAATAGATAATGGAAAAGAAGCCTCAATTTCTCTCTCTCTCTTTATTTTCCCTCTTTTTTCTCCTTCCCCCCCCCTTAACAGACTACTGTTCCCCAGCTTTGGCGCGAGTGGTTAAGGCGATGGACTGTTACTCCATTGTGCTCTGTATGCGTTGGTTCGAATCCCATCCTCTTTGCACAGCCTTGCTTCTTTTTCCGCTTGGATGACCGTGGGCGTGGAAACAGAGAAGACGGCGGCGGTGGAGAAACAATGCAAAGCATGCGGCACTTCCTTCGGAGGCCACATTCAGACGGGACATCGTCCAAAAGCTTTTTTGAGAACGGAGACAGCTTCAACATAGAAGGCAGAGGCGGGGTTCGAACCGA